>NC_143482.1:8699035-8961558 GCF_027475165.1 Benincasa hispida | reverse complement strand
AAAAAGGTTTAAATGTTTTACACACTACTCCTACTCCTAACTAAATAGATTGAGCAATAGAAGACTTGCAATGAGAATAAGTAGAGACACAACAACCAATAACGCATAGTAATGTTTACTATCTTAAATCACCCGAGTAATCCCAGCTCGTTGCACTAACGCATCACACCTCTAGGTGGTCAACCGCATGACTATATCTCTATAGTGCATGGTTGCGTTGAGCATAAGATTGTGCCTATCTCTAGGAACAATACGAACCTTGCTTAGTGCGTTCCATCCCTTACCTTCTCAGGCAGTTAGACGCGGCTACTTAACTCATAGACAAGTAATGCAACATCCCATAGACAGGCGTTGCCACAGCCTTTCACCAAGCAAAGAGGATTAACTCACTATACTCGCATAACGCACACCTCTCGGTGGGTTGCTACATGCGTCCTATCTCTAGGTTACACAATTGTGCATGCGATTGACTTTGATAAATAAATGCTGAAGATAAATTATGATAGATATGAAGATGATGAAGAAGACGATGATAGAGGAAGTAAGATTTGCATTGATCACAAAATATTTTAATATCTCAAGCTAAAATGTAATACAATACAAAGATTAGAAGGGAGATGAAGAACTCTGCGTCAAGGCTGCCGGTGGTGCCATGGATGAATGGTGGAGATGTCTCTCTCGAGCTCTATCTTTGAGGAATGCTCCGATCATCACTCGGTCTGGCCTATGGACATGAAGAATTCTCACTGGAAATCTCTCTCAAGCTCTCATCTGTGATCACAAACTTTTGCCTTGAGGCAAAAGCTTGGATGTCTCAAAATGCAGGTCTCAAGGGCTATTTATAGAACTTGGACGCTGACAACTGTAATGATGAAGGTATGGCTCACTGCTACTTTTGTCGCGGTATGGGTGTTGTCACATCGTCTTATCTTGTTGATACTCCTAAGGTATGCGTCTGAGCTTAATTTAGCTGAAGTTATCAACGCGTTCTGCCATCTTACGATCTTCTATTATGGCTGTCACTCCATGGATGTAATCTCATTTGTTCACCACGTTCTCCATGTGTTGGACACATGCGATTACTGCAACTTTCATGCATTGGACGCAGGGGTTACTGCAACTTCCATGCGTTGGACGCATGGGGTTGTCGTCTGCGTTCATCTTTTGTGGTCACCTAGCTTCAGTGCATGCGTTTGTCTGTGATTGCTTATTACAAACGCATGCGTTTGATTCCTGTGGTAGCTACAAAAATAGACACTTTGGCACGGAATGATGCATAATATTGGGTCAGTGAGGTTTTAGGTGCTTATCGACACAAAACTCGATTTTTTACAAATTCTAAGTATTATCATTGCATTTTCTACTTGTTAGCTTTCATAATTCTAAATAAAAGGCTTATAATAACTTGCATTTCTGCCAGTTATCAGGTATAAAATACTTAGCGATACATTTCGGCTAACTAAACATATCCTAAGTCTAGGTGATCTATTCGAGTATAACTTTTATACTGGATTTTTAACCTACGATGTCTAGGTGATAAACAAATTTTATTACCTTACACTATTCATGCATGCTCATAAAACCGGTTTAACTTAACTCAGACACCGGCTTGATCTCCAGGTAGTAGGTGTTTCGTGAACCGTCAACTTAAAAACCTTCAACCTTAGTCATCTTATCTGACTTTTTATCAAGATCTTGTTGGGTGAGTTTTCTTGTAACTTCGGTTTTACAAGATATCGAACTATTTTCTATGAAAATTGGGATTTCTCGAAGGTTAAACCTAAGTGAGCATGCATCTTATCTTTGTTATAGATTTTAGAAGTCTAGGTTATTTTATAAAAATTATAAAACAAATTATAACAATTATAACCCTAGAGCATTCATCTATAACATGCTTCCTTCAATCAAACATGCTTTAATATAACACTTATATTAAAACTAAGCATGCATAGTATATATTTTATAACACTTATAAGATATAACAAATGCATGTCATATGCTTTTCCTATGGTGGGGTTTTAAAACTATATGGCATACTATATGCACACATAATCAAACAACATTATATATCACATGCATAATAGGTAAACAACACTAAAGTGGACCGATTTTGGCATTAAAAACAAACAAATAACTAATTTATTACAAAATTCAGCAACCAGCTTCCCAAAATCGGCTTCAAACACTTTGAAGCATCTTGAAATGGCCAAAAAACTCTAGAACCGGCCCAAAAACTCCGAAAACCAAGTTGAACTGATCAAATCGGCTCAACCAGGTCAAACGGACCAGTCTAGACCATCTGGACCGGTTGGTCAACGCTCGCTGGTGCAGACAACGGAAGTGCAGGAAGGTCGGGCGAACGAAAAGCGGGTCGCAAAGCAGCCGGGTGCACGGACGTGCGGGGTGGGAGGCACGGGTTGCGATAATCGAAGCGGGCAAATGCTCGGGTCAGATCCGATCGGATAGGTGTGTGAAGCCAGGTGCACGTGCGAGCAATTCGGGCGGAGAACTAGGTTGGGTCGGGTCTGGGAGCCTTCTCTCGGGTCTGGTGGCCAAATTCGGGTCTGTAATGCATTTTTCTTCAATTTTGGTGTTGTCCTCTCTCCCGGAATCAAGAAATTACAGCCTAATTTCAACTCTATTGACTCCAACAAATTTACAGAGCCTTTTTCACACATTAATGCTCATAAACATGTGAGCAATTATAAATTTCCACAAGAAACTTAGAGAAAAACAATGCCAAAATCATAATAAATCTACTTTAGTCTACATTTCATTTAACACTTGAATAGATAGGAAAAAAACACCCACCAAAAGCAATTGAGAGTAATTCTAGCATGCTCTGATACCACATGATGGACTCAAGACATACGCAGTGGAATAAGGACCTAATTACACTCTAATTGCTTTTAATTTAAAGGAAAAAATGCATATAATTGAAGAAAAAACAATAATTATAATTACCTTTATAGCCCCCGAAAACCGCTCTTCCTCGCTAAATCTCAACCTGAACTCTTCCGGACTATCACTAGAGTTGACCTATTATCCTCTTGACTCAGAATCGGATTGTGGGACCCAGTGGATGAAGAAAACTGAGAGAGAGAAAAGAGATGGAAAAAATAAGATGGAATTTTGGTTTTGGGTTTTCCTTTTTTTCAGCCCAATTTTAGAAAATAATTTGGCAAAATTGGCAAAACTCTTTTCATTCAAAATGAAAGCTCATTTTATAGAAAAAACCATACAACAATTGCATGAACCAAATCCATAAAAACCCAATACCTATAATCCACTATCTTAGTGGGCTTAATGTCTCCACTATAAGCCAACACCTAGCCCACTATTTTGTTAGTGGAATTATCCAACAAAAGTTTGGATTTTCCCACTAACTATAGCCAAAGGGCAAAATAGTCATTTGGTCAAAGTCAAACTTTGACAAAAAGTCAACATTTTGACTTTTTATATTTTTTTTCGTGTTGACTAATTTTGTCCTCCCGAGCATGAATCCGCATTTATTTTCTCAAAATTCAAATCACATTTGAATATAAGGTCAGTCAAAATTTGACTTTTCAAAGTCAAAACTCAACTCTTTGACTTTTTACATCTTTGACCATTTCCATTATGTCCACACTTCCGAATATGAACGTATTCATATTCTTGATATTTAAATCACATTTAAATATTAAAGCTATATCTCTAAACTGAAAACCCGACCACTATATCACATATACTTGTTGGTTTCTCTCTCTTCACCTAATTCGAACAACTCGAATCATTCTATCTTACTATTCTAACTTTATTCCATATGAGCTAGTAGGGGAACCTAATGGACCCATAGATCATGTTCCTTAAGTTCCATTGATCACAAGTTGTTCCTTAATTTTGGCTGGGTCATAAAAACCGTTTTACCCCCAAGACTACATCTTGTTTCTTAAGTTCCATTGATCCTCTAATGAACAATTGGTTTAATGTCCAACCTATAAACGGAATCCATCTCGGGCCAAGGAGAGGGTGGGGCCCCTTGTTCAAGGCTTGGATTCAGTACTAAAGGGAACAACCTATCTACTATCCTTATAACGGGTAGGAGCGAATTCCGTCTTGCACCCTATGTTTCCAGCTATCCACCCGATCTTACCCCTGAAATGGAAGGCTTATTGGGCCAGCGATGATGAGCTGTCCTCACCTATGCAGATCTAAGGATAGTTCCAAGTGAACAGAAGTTCATAGTTAGTTCAAGATTAAGATTAAGTTACCTAGGTAATTAATTAACGAAATAGTCAATTTTATACATAAAACGACATTTAGAAGATAAAAAGTGACTATTTCATTGTTCAGTCTTATGAAAACTCATTGCATAGGATGTGATAACTTGTACAAATACAAGTTATTTATGTTGCCTTATCTAGATATTGCGGCCAAAAATGAAGGAATATGCGTCGTGTCACACCCCATTCCAGATTTCCCTTCTAACCTAGAACGAAGTGTGAAGACGTTAAACATCACTTCTCTCTATGACATCTAACGTCCTAACTCTTAACATATCCTGTACCCAAGATCAAACCCAAACTTCCAAAACCTATTTCCAAAAGTAATCTATGTTCGTTGAGAGAGTTTAGGAATTTGATTCAGTTTAAATCACAATAATGTTTAAAGAGATTTACAGACCAACATTAAGGATTATTTTGAACAAAACCTCCCATGACATGTAACTCACAAGTTCTAGCTGTTTTGGAATACTCTCAAATACATGCACAACCAATACAATAGATGTTTAACAACACTAGTGGCGTTTGACGGCTCAGCAAGCACCAGGAACTTGTCGCTACCTAGGGGTGGGGAAAAACATAAAACATGGAAAGCATGAGCTAAAGCCCAGTGAGTGGTAGTTTAATATAAACATAAGCTATCACTTTCTAAATCATCAATAAAGTTTATCAAATCATTCAGTAAACCATTGTACAAAGTATAAAAGATTCAACAACATCTCAAACACGTGGCATGATCAACTCTCATAAGCACATTATAAAGCATGCAGTCGTTATCAGAAAACCACACCAACTCTGTACCCAAATACTCGTTTACAACGGCAGGTTACTCTGGACAAAGAATGCCCCCCGCGGTGTAAACCAAATCACAAGGTCATATGTGCATGCAGAGCTGCCTCAAGGCTAAGCATAAATACACACCACAGGCCCAGGTTACTCTAGACTCTTCAGTATACTCTGGCCACATCTGACCCCAGTGGTAGCCCCTTGATAGCCTTGGTGGCGCTACAGGTACAGGTTCCTCTGAACTTCCCGGTATACTCTGGCCACATCTGACCTCGGTAGCCCTCTGATCGCCTGAGTGATGCTACTAAAACACATTCAAGTAGCATGGGAAAATAACCATCTCTCGGGTACAAGAATTAGTAGTTTGAAACCACTTTCACAAACATTCAGCATTTTTAAATTCAACATCAAGAGGTTTTCATATAAAACAATACAAGTCACAATTGTGTAAACTTTGGTTCCGAACTACATTTTGATAAATCAAGATCGTATAAAACCATCGAGAGTTTAGAAATCACGATTTAAACATTTTTGAAATATCAATCAAGTAAAACAGATCATGCCACCACATTTCATAAATCATAACATACTATAATATATAATTAGTTTCTATATCAAAACATTCGAAAGTAAACTTTGAAAATAGAACACTCACTGTTAATCGGCTCCTCCTCATAATTTTGGTTTCTTCGTCTCCCGTTTATCCTGAAATTATATTGATAATCCTCTAGTTATCCTTCACATGACCATAATCCAATTATTTGAAAATTAATCTTCAAGTATAAACAATTTCACTTAAACTTTTGCCAAATCCCTAATTTGATCGAAGGTAGAGTTTGATTTGTAATTTGTTCACTCAATTACTCTAAAATTAACTCAAGACCTTAAAATTAATCTTCAATAAAAACTAATTCTATTCCAATTTTCCTTAATTTTTCTCATTAACCCTTTAATCAACTTCAAAGTTGACTTAGGATCCCAATTTATTCTAATTTCAGGTTTAAGGTATCATAAAAATACCAATTGGATCCCTAATTATGCTTGAGAACACCTTAATTAACCTTAAAATTTATTTTCCAGCTTTTAATGATGGACAATAGATGACAGACATAAGTCAACAGGAAAGTCAACTCTTTCTTCAACCTCCAGCCTAGAAATTTCCAGATTTGACCTCTGTTTTTCCGGTGAGCGTTTCAGACTTAAATTCATCAGTTTCCGGCCATTTAAAGCTTAATTAGCCTATACAAACCTTTTACCCATCCTCTTAATTAACTTACCTCAAAGTTTGGATGTCCGAATTGGCCTAGAACTCCCGGAATTGACTAATCTTTCTACGGTACCCCTGTTTTTCCGGCGAGGAAAAGCAGAATTTTCAGAACTTCAAATCAGAAATTACAGCCAATAACTATAAAATTAAAGCATAGAACTCTAGAAGGACCTTATAAGTAACTTACCTTTAAATTTGGGGCTTCGAATTAGTCTCTAACTCCACGAATTTGCTAAAAACCCGAGCATCCTTTGTTTTTGCAATAACTCTACCGCCACTATTTTTCTTCGTTTTCCTTACTTCTCCGGCCAAATTTCTTCAAATCAAGCCTCCTACGAGGTTCTGCTTTACTTCCTCTTTAATTTTCTTTCATTTTGCCCAATTTTCCTTCACAAGAACGACCCTAATTCGAAAACAACTTTTTTTTCTTCTTCGGTCGGCCAAACTCAAAACAATTCGAAATTCCCTTTTTCTCTTCGTTTTCCAGCTTCAATTTCCAGTTTAACACATTCCCAGATGATTAATACTTAACCTCAAGGCCATTCAATAAGAAATTTCAAAAGAAAGCACCTTAATTCTTCCAAAATATCTCAAATTCTCTTTTTTCCTCTTCCTCTCGGTTTTCCTATTAATTCACCAATTTTCAGTCAAAATTAGCTGTAATGTCCTTTAAGAAAAATGTTAATAAACCTCTTACCAGCCTCAAAATTTCAGTTTCAAATTCGATTTCTACAGCTTGGAAACTTCAAAACACTGAACCCTACTCAGACTGTCTGAAATTCAGTCTTTAACTCGACTTTTCCCTTAAATTTCCTTTGATTTTCAGCTACCTTTTCCCAATAAGTCTCAAACAAGTAAAATTTACTTTTAAAACTCATAAATTACCAAAATTTCACCACATTTCAAGATGTTGACCCTTTTTTTTTTTTTTTTAACTTTGAGTTCGAAAAATTTGACCTTTGACTTTTACAACTGATTTTGACCTATCCCGAGCATGCCAAATTCATCATCGAATGTCCTTTACATGCTCAACTAGTTTATTACCCTCAAATTATTCCCCGAGTTCTTACTTCCTCTTCTTGAAAGAAACAAACGTCAATCCAAATATTTTTATTTTTAATTATAAATCTTAACTAGAGATCCACATCAAACTTTATCTTAAGTCCTCGAGTTCAATCTCAACTATGTGCTTCCTAATATCCCAAGAAAAAGTAGAAGAAGAGAGGGCTTACACGTCGATTGTATGAAAATTAGCTCAGAAATACAATAATTATGAATTATCGCAATTACACCCACTAACATCGTCAAGATGGTAGAAGAGGATATTCTTACTCTATTTTGCAGGAAACCGAGTCACCGCTTGCAATCAAGGTTCAACGAGAAACTGAACAACGCATCTCTGTCACATTGCGCCCGTCAAAACCACAATGAAAAGACGATTAACGCAATGACGACGCAATGCGACAGTCGATCCTGAGTTGAATTTCAACCGCATGCAGTAATAAAAACAACACCGCATGCGAGCGACCGATCAAAAGATGCAGCTGAGCGACGCAAACGCGGAGGATTATGACACGTGTACAACTAACTGTTGTGCAGATTTGACGATCTGATTGTATAACAGAAGGAATATTTATTCCTCCATCTTTGAAATTTCCATAACAATAAGTAGGGCTCATAAGCAAGAGTCAAAGCTTTTCACCTATAAATACCCCCATATAATTCAGAGAAGATATACTTGATACGGGTATAACTGATACGAGGGCTAATTAATGCTAGATTATTGAGAGAAAGTCTGAGCTGAGAACTAATCGGAAGAAATTCGGGAAGAGAAGAGACAAGGCCGAGAGGTGAGTCTCAGTGCGATTCTGCCAGATCCCCGCCGTGAAGCTCTGTGTTTAGATCCCTGCTACCGGTTGAGCAAGCCTGAGAGGGAAGCTCATCCATCCATTCACTCCACCCATGCCGGAAAGCAAATCTCCATCCAAATCGGCGCTAAGACGTTGGTACTTATTTGTATTTGTTTCTCTCTATTTCATCAAGTGTATTTCATCTTCTTAATCTCTTCATTCACAAATCACGTATCAGACGCTAAATAGTTTTATTGAATGTCTCGATCATTTTAATTTCCATTTCTCTGCTTATTTCTGTTCCTCCATTAATCGTTTTCTCCATGAAGTTTTCTTAATACCTTGGTAATTAATATGGATTAATCGAGTAACTTAATCTGTGCTAAAGAGATAAATGTGTTTAGCTAAGACATGCTAGACGACATCTTCACCTGTGAGAGCAGAAGTGAAGATGTCATTCTGATCTGTCGAGAGAAGGTTAGAAGAATGCGTTAACTAAAGCGAGTAGTATTTCAAGAGATGGAAGCAACCTTGCATTCATTACATTCATCTCTATTTCACCCCAGAGATGTGGGAACGCGGCCGATCACCGAGAGGTGTACGCCAAGGGAAATCAGAACCATGCTTATACCTTTAACGCAATTAAGGAACTTGTGATGTTTGTATTAATTATCTTTTATCTTTTTACTTCACACCTAAGACTTATCACCGCATTACACGATCTTTGTATAATCTTCACAGCCAGCCTTGACCTCAGTATCTTGTATCATCTTAGCTTAGATTTACATTATTGCGATTTACTTTAACGCAATTTATGTTATTATCGCATTTTTATCGCTTTACTTTACTTTATCGCATGTTTAATTACTTGTACACAAACTCTTTTATAAATTGAAAAACCCCTGGTCGCATATATCACAAACATAACGCAATAACCTCAAACAGTCCCTATGTTCGACCTCAGATCACACCGAGAAAATTGTCGTGAAATTATACTTGGTTTCAACACAAGGAAACTTGTGACAACGCATAGCATACTACAAGAACATTCGTTAATAACGCATATCTAGTAGTAGTATCACATATCATCACATGAAATCTATGTCATCAAGTTTAAGGCATGGACTTGCATATAACAACAAAAATACGCGTTATAAGTTTATGGCGCCGTTGCCAGGGATTCGACGGGCACATTTCTGCCACATGAGCGCCTCTACAATTAACGCAACTTATTGTGGCCACTTGAGCCGGCACAACGAGTTGCGCTGATTTTTGGGGTATGGCTTCTTGATTGATTGCCATCGATTGAAGGATGGAGGCCACCACGACCATCTGAGTGGCCAACATGGTCATTGTCTCTGTAGAAACAATGGCAGTTTCATTCTTTCTTCTTTCAGCGCCTCGGCCTCCATAGCCATCATCAATCTAGTCATCCATGTTTCGCGATATGCGGTCAAAGATGACTTTAGCCTCAGTATACGTTTTGTCCATAAAATCTCCTGCCGCGGAGGTGTCAGCAATAGCCTGCATCGATTTATTCATGCCATTATAAAAGGTCTCCATCAAAATACAATCGAGTATCCCGATATGTGGGCAGTTTTTCACCAATCTTCTAAATCGCACCTAGGCGGTGCTCAGGGTCTCATTCTCCATTTGTTCAAAGTTCAGCACATCCTTTCATCGCCTTCCATTAACGATCGGTTCGGTGGGAAGAACTTCTTCATGAATCGCTCCACCAGTTGATCCCATGATGTGATCTCGTTTGGCTCCAGTGAGTGAGCCCACCTCTTGGCTTCGTCCCTCAAGGTGTAAGGGAACAAATACTGTCTAATACTCTCTAGGGTAATGCCAGGTAGTGAGAAGTTGTCACACATTTTACCAAAGCTGGTCAAGTGGACATGCGGGTCTTCACCTTGCAGATCCCCAAATTGCCCTACATTTTGGATCATTTGTAATATGATCGGCTTTATTTCGAACCTTGCATTCTCCTTAACAAAAGGCCTCGAAATCCCAGGCGAAAAATCAAATAGGTTGGGTGTCGCATAATTCCTCATAGGGATGTTGCGATCAGCAGTCAGGAAAACTGAATCCTACGCTGGCCTAACAACCTCTTGATTTACTACGGGAACTACATTGTCATTATTATCTGCCATACTCACTGCTTTCTTTCGCTTTATCCGATTCTGACGTGCCCGTGCGTGAAAGGTACGCTTGATCTCAGGGTCAGCTTTGAATTCTGGTTCAGCAACAGTACACATAAACCGTCAAGCTGCTCTCCGCGTTGAACAACCAGTACAACGAGATCTGTCCTGCAAAACACCATAAATATACTCAAACAATAAACCGTGAACCAATCCCCGGCAACGACGCTATAAACTTGTAATGCGTATTTTTGTTGTTATGATGCAAGTCCATGCCTTAAACTTGATGCAATAGATTTCATGCGATGATATGTTGATCAACGCCTTCTTTGATGTGGCAACGCTGCGCTGAATACTATCAACTTGTTCCATGACTGCATCAAACCGCTGGTCAAGGTAGGCGTGTTGTTGGTTGAAGAGTTGCTGTTGTTGGAAGAGTAGTTGTTATTGTTGGGTTAGAAGTGACCGCATTTTTGCTAACTCAGCAGCCAGGGAGGTTATGAAGGGTTTTGCCTGCGATGTCTCGCCAGCATTGTTCTGGGGTTGGGCAGAGGTGCCTTCACCCAAATCGTGTGGGTCATCAACTTACAGCGGTGGAATGAAAGGTTGTGGTGATGAGGCTGAGGGTGAAGTTAGGGCTGCTTGGTGAACAGTTGGAGAATTGGGAACAAAGAGGAGATTGGGAAAGTGTTCATGGAGTGGAGAAGAAGGTTGTGCGGGTGGGCTTGAAGGGCTTGGGGGGCGAATTTCCAAGGGAAAAAAGTCCAAAGGTTCTAGATCATGCACTATTAACTCTTGGACCTTTTCTTTTCTCTTGTTTTCTAGGCGTGGTTTCTTAGGCTTTGGTCCCTACAGAACATTGAGGTCGATTGCGGGCCTCTTTAAAGGTAGCTCAGGGCAATGTGGGGAGTCTTTGAGGAGAAACCTCAAGATCTTTATGTTGATGAGGCCGTGGACTTCAAGCATAGGCTCTTCATCAACGCCTACGCCTATTGATAGGCACAGACTTGAAACAATCCACGGAAAGAAGTACTGTCCTCGAATATGCGCCACCAGTGCTCTGAGTTGTCTTGTCATATGTCAATCGGTATGCCGCGCGCAATGCAATATGCAGTCATGACTCAATCCCTTGATACAGTCTTGTCATGTGTGGTTGGGATTAGCCGCTTCTTGACCAAGTAGACCCAAAGCCTTCCCTCCGGAAGCAAAGACTTAGATGCCAGGGTGCGGATGCCCTTGAGTGAAACCGACCACTTCGTGCCCGATTGTTTTAATACTTGCAGCGCATCCTTCATCTGCTACTTAGTGGGATCATCAATAATTTTGTTCCCCAGTGCATCCAGGTTATCCTTCATTTGGTATATCTTATTGATGTCCCTTGCGTTGAAGGACACTATTTCTCCTTTGAAGGTCACCACATCCCTGGTTCCGTGTAGACGCCCTTTGTAGAAGTCTCTCACTACTTGCGACACACTTGTGATGAGGTCAAGTAGTGGCGTTGGCGTAGGATAGAGTAGGATAGAAGCCCATTTCTACCAGCATGTCATCATTTTCTTTTCTCTTCGATGGACGCTTCCTTGCCAACGCGAGCTCGCCACTTTCTGCGATTGCTTTGCCTTTTTCTTTTGCCAATGCAAGGTGGGCTGCTTGCCTTTGTCTCTTTTCCCGCTCTCTGCATTGTTCCTCTTTCTCGCATTCTGCGAGTTCTTTACTCTTCTTCTTCTGTAAGCGCCTTCTATTAGCTTCACGCTTCTTCTCTTTCTCGTCTTCCAATCTCTTCTCCTCTTCTTCCTTTTTCCTTTTTCTCTTCCTCTTCTTCCTCTCTTTCTTCTCTTTCTTCTCTCTCGAACTCTTCTACAAACTGCTCGGAGGCCAGCAACAAATGTTGTTCCTCCTCGTGCCTTCTTATCCCTTCGAGCCTTACGAGCTCATTATTATTGCGCATTTCCTCATCTTGCAATCTTCTTCTGCGTCTGTTTCTCCTCCTCTTATTTTCTCCTTCTTTCCTGTTCTTCTAATGCGATGATTAATCTTTGAGGGTCAATAGTAGACCCTTGCGGCACATTCTCCCTATGACGCCGCATCAGGTGGGTATCTTCTCCTTCTTCGCCTTCCTCCGTCGTAACCGTTTGCGTTGTTTTAGGTTGCGCCGACTCCATCAATTGCACTATTTCCCCCGTGTTCTCCCTTACAAAGGTTGACTCTCCATCCTTTTTCGGGCTCATAGCCCTCTACTTTTTTTCTTCCTTTTTTCTTAGGCGCCTTTCTTCATGTCGGCACATTCTTCTTTCTTCCTTCTCTTCTTCCTTTCCTTCTTCTCTTCCTCATCTTCGTCATCATCCTTCTTTTCTTTATTCTTTTTCTCCTTGCGATGATGAGAAGACTCCACCTCTCCAGCCTTTCTCCCTTTTCTTTTCTTCTTCTTCTTTTTCTCTTCAACTACTTTTGGTTGCTTCCACTGCAACCTCATCCATCGCAACTTCAACCACCGCAATCTCCTCCACCACAACTTTTGAGGTTCCGTCATAGGTTTCTGCGTTGGCAGTTACCTCAGAAGTCTCTAAGGCCAGAGTGCCTCATTTTATCTCTTCTTTGTTCACCACTTCCTTTGGCACCACCACCTCTTCATTCACCACCACCGCCATCTCCTCCGTAGACAGTGGTTAGTTTACAACCCCTGCCTCGGGTAATCCCCCTCCTTGCTCCAGATTGCTCAGAATGTTACCAAACACTTCCGTATCATCACGTCTTTTCTTCTCACTCTCAGTTGAGACGGCAGGAGTTGGAACTGGTATGCTCTCAGTGCTTTGCCCCCTCTTGAACTGAGGAGATCTGATAGCTAAGGGGTTTCTCTGGGTTCTACCGGCGATTCTCTGGACGGTGTGGGGTTGGGCAGCAAGTCTGCGACTGGCAGCAAGGAATGCTGCCTCTCGCATGGCGATTTGGTTAGAGGAAGGGGTTGATGGTGAAGCAGAGTGTTGGGAAGCTTGGTTGGCCATGGATGATAAGCTTGGAAGGACTGGAAAAATCGCTAGGATTTTGGGAAGAAGAAAGCTTCGTATGCTGAGCACTAGGGTTTTCAGTTTGCAAAATGAGGTAAAGAGTTCACAGACGAGGAAGGGTTCCTATTTTTAGGTTGGGTCATAGTGGGCCCAACGCGATTTTCGTGGTGACAGGTCTCGAGACACTCAAAAGGCCCATCGCTCGAACTTCCCTCATTTATGAAATTTCAGAAAAACGTCCTTTCGTCTGCAGAATCATCATTGCTTTGGGATACGAAATGATTGGACTCCTCAAATGACAAACAGAATTTTCTTTAATGTTTTATTCGAATGGACGCAATGTGTTCACCAACGCAACTGCATCTTTGTAGAGGACGAGCAACAACGCATTAAGCCATCTTTGGAAGAGCCACCTGTGCTAGAGTTAAAGTCGTTGCCCGTAAACCTTAAGTATGCTTACTTAGGAAGTAACAATACGTTACCAGTTATCATTTCCGCATCGCTGAGTAAGGAGAAAGAATATGCGCTCATACAGATCCTAAGAAATAACGCAAAGGCCTTAGGATGAACTTTGGTGGACATTTGAGGAATCAATCCCTCGTATTGTATACACAAGATTCATCTGGAAGAAGGAAAGACAGGATCGGTATAAAGGCAACGCCGCTTGAATCCGGCTATGAAGGAGGTTGTAAAGAAGGAAATAGTGAAGTGTCTAGACGTAGGAGTCATCTACCCGATATCTGATAGCAGCTGGGTGAGCCCAGTGTAGTGTGTTCCAAAGAAAGGGGGGTTGACAGTTCTCACTAATGACAGGAATGAATTAATTCCCACAAGAACGACTACGGGGTGGAGAATTTGCATGGATTATTGTAAGTTAAACTTGGCCACTAAAAAGGACCAATTTCCACTCTCGTTCATTGATCAGATGCTAAACAGACTTATAGGGAATGAATTTTTCTGTTTTCTTGACGGCTATTCAGGTTACAATCAAATAGCAATTGCTTCGGAAGATCAGGATAAGACAACATTCACGTGCCCATTTGGTACGTTTGCATTTCGACGCATACCATTTGGACTCTGCAATGCGCCAGACACTTTCCAACGATCCATGATGGCAATATTCTCAGATTACTTGGAGAAGTCAGTCAAGGTATTCATGGATGATTTTTCAGTCTTCGGTAATAATTACAACTCCTATCTATCTAACCTTGAAAAGGTCTTGAAGAGATGCGTGGCAACAAATCTTGTTTTGAACTGGGAAAAATGCCACTTTATGGTGGAAAAAGGAATAGTTCTTGGTCACAAAATCTCTAATGCAGGATTGGATGTTGATCAGGCAAAAATTGATGCAATTTTCAAGTTACCCCCACCAGTGAATGTGAAAACACTTAGGAGCTTTCTGGGACACACTGGGTTTTATAGAAGATTTATTTGCAACTTCTCCCAGATCGCAAGGCCCTAAGTGCGCTCCTTGAAGCTGACTGAGAATATAATTTTGATGATGCATGTACCAAAGCATTCAACACATTGAAAGATTTGCTCATCACCGCACCCATTCTGGTGGCGCCGAACTAGATGCAACCATTTGCATTGATGTGTGACGTGAGCGGATATGCTGTGGGCACAGTATTAAGCCAACACAAGGACAAGGTATTGCATCCTATTTATTATGTGAGAAACATTGAATGATGCACAGGAGAACTATACAACCATAGAGAAGGAAATGTTCACAGTGGTATTTGCACTGGAAAAATTCCGACAATTCTTAATCGAAACAAACGTTGTGGTGTATACGGATCACTCTGCGATTAAGTATCTGATGAAAAATAAGGATGCAAAACCAAGGCTTATATGGTGGGTGTTGCTACTGCAAGAATTTAACTTAGATATCAAAGACCGGAAGGGCACCGAGAACCAAGTCGCGGATCATTTATCAAGATTGGAGAATTGCGAGGTTCAAGGTAAAGAAAAAGATATTGAAGAAAGATTCCCCGATGAGCTGCTGATGGTAGTAGGCATTAATGCTCCCTGGTATGCGAACATCGTGAATTTCATTGTTTGCAGTCAAATACCAGATGACTATACTTACCAGTAGAAGAGGAAGCTAAGACATGATGTCAAATTTTTTTCTGGGATGACCCATTCCTATATCAACTTGGTCCTGATCATATATTACGTCAATGCATTCCTGAGCACGAAGTCAAGCACATTCTAGAGATGTGTCATGAGTCCCCTTACAGAGGACACTTTGAGGGGCAGCGAACTATCGCAAAGGTTCTACAGTGTGGCTATTTCTGCCCAACACTATTCAAGGATGCCCAAGCCCACGTTGTGCAATGCGATAGATGTCAGAGAAAGGGGAATATGTCAAAGAGAAATGAAATGCCATTGACAATAATCTTAGAAGTGGAATAATTTGATGTTTGGGGAAATGGCTTCATGGGCCCTTTTCCACCATCAGAAGGTCATCACTATATCCTAGTCGCGGTTGATTATGTATCGAAATGGGTTGAGGCTATCGCATGTGCCAAGAATGATGCGGCCACAGTGGAAAAGTTTCTTAAGAAGAATATTTTTGCTCGATATGAGATGCCACAGACCTCAATCAGCAATGAGGGCTCTTACTTTATCAACCACATAATTGCCAACCTGTTGACTAAATTTAACGTCAGCCATCGAGTTGCAACTGCTTATCACCCACAGGCTAATGGGCAGGCGAAGATTTCTAACTGAGAGATCAAAACTATCCTGGAGAAGGTAGTCAATACTTCTAGGAAGGATTGGTCACCCAAGCTTGAGGAAGCACTGTGGGCATACAGGACTGCTTATAAAACACCAATTGCCATGTCCCCGTATGCCCTGGTCTTTGAAAAAGCTTGTCATCTGCCACTCGAGTTGGAACATAAGGCGATGTGGGCATGCAAGAAGCTGAAGTTTGATTTAGCAAGTGTAGGGAAAGTCCGTAAGCTACAATTGAATCAGGTGATTGAATGGCGAAGGAACGCCTATGAAAATGCCAAGATCTATAAAGAGAAAACCAAAAAGTGGCATGATGACGGCATAAATGACCAGACATTCACCGAAGGTCAACAGGTATTATTATTTAACGCTCTTTTGCGATTGTTTCCAGGCAAGTTGAAATCTCGCTGGTCTGGGCTGTTCAAAATCAAGACTATCTTTCCTCACGGCACAGTGGAACTAACAACTTTAGAGGGGACCAACACATTCAAAGTCAATGGTCAATGGATTAAGCCTTACTATGGAGGCGACTTCGAGCGACGCATGGACACCATTGACTTCGGCAAGCAGGATTAAACCGCTTGCAGGGGAAGCGATTGTGGTAATTCTAAGAACTTCTTTCAATCAGCATCCCTATCTATGTTTACTTGTTTTCTTTATAGTTTTCTTTTATGCTTCCTAAATCTCATTATTTACTATTTTTAGAAGTAGCATTTAATGCTTTCTGTAATTCTCTTCAATTTGATTTTTCATGTCATGTTTAATTCCTTTAATTTGTATACATTAGTAGCGCCGTTCTTTAATGTTGTGAATGATTGGATGAAACATTAGACACCGCAAAGTCTTTTCGACTTGCATTTTTATGAAATTTTTTTTTTTGGTATGTTCTGCGATGATGGGTGCATTGTGTGTTAACAAGAGACACCTTGCGTCCATTACACCAAAATGCATTGCATTGAGGGGTGTGTTGCGCGCGTATGTGTTCTTTGCCTGTCCTTAGTGAAAAGGCACTATGTTGAGGTAGTGATGCGCTGGTAGAGATACCGTGTTCCCGATCCTCCAGAAATGCATTGAATTAAGGGGTGTGTTGCGGGAGTACATGCGATGTTGCCCGCCCTCAGCAAAAATGTCTTTGCGTTAATAGAAGCGTTGTGTTAATTTTTAGCATGCACCCATCTAAATCAAATTCAAAAAGATAATAGTTCTATTCTTCGATTCATTGTACAGGCAACAATTTTGTATTGCGTTAATTTTTAATTATTTGTATACTTTGTTAATCTTCAATACAAATGAGTACATATTCACTCCTTTTTGTCTATGCCTTTTTCTTTATCATCCTTTGACAATATTTGCGATGTTTTGACCTTTTATTTTTTTGTGTTATTCGTTGCGTTGCCATGATGTATAATATGTTTATTCTTAGAAACATTTCCCATACTTTGTAAATTCTAACTAACACTTAGTTAATTCTCAGTTTTGTATAAACTATATATATATATATATATATTTCAAAATATGAATGCATTTTCTTGAAGATCATATATTCTTGATCTTATCTACTCAGACCTTCCTCACCCCCAAATTTAAAGACGAGCAAGGTCCTCTCTCTCTCTCTCTCTCTCTCTCTATATATATATATATATAGTTTATACAAAACTCCAATGTTAGCGCAAGGGAAAACCTAAAAAATGTTCCCAATCTGATAAGAGTTTAGTTGTGAAAGGAGCCTGCTCATAGTTGGATGTTCGTATGACACCAGTAGGAGCAAGCCAAAACGAAGGTGGGTTTCCAAGAACAATGTAGTATGAAAAGAGAAAATTGCAAAAAAAAAAAATAATAATAAAAGAGTGTAAGGGACAACTCCTCTGAATATCATGAGTTAATGTTGAAATTGGCACACAACCGTGGTTGGATGTTCGCATGACACCTGTGGGAACAAACCAAAACGAAGTGTAACCATGACCAACAGTCTCTAATAAATGATGCAAAGTTTGACCACCGCATATAGATATGTCAAGTTGTTTTGACAAAGAAGAGATAAACATTCTATTTTAAAAACTAGAAAAGCATCTTTGAGTAGAATTTTGTTATATAGAAGAATAAAGTAGGGCTTTGTTAAGAATTAGCAAGGATAGAAGGAAATTGCGTTGTTAAGAAATGTGCCTAAGTGTAACATTCGGAGCAGCCAATCAACGAAAAAAATATAGGAGAGGAATTTAGCTTTATTGCCTTAGTAGAAGATATGCTTGAGGACAAGCATATATCTAAATTTGAGGGTGTGATAACTTGTAGAAATACAGGTTATTTATACTGCCTTATCTAGATATTGCGGCCAAAGGTGAAGGAATATGCGTCAATTGTATGAAAATTAGCTAAGAAATACAATTAATTATGAATTATTGCAATTACACCCACTAACATCGTTAAGATGGTAGAAAAAGATATTTTTACTCTTTTTTGCAGGAAACCAAGTCACCGCTTGCGATCAAGGCTCAACGAGAAACTGAACAACGCATCTCTGTCACATTGCGCTCGTCAACCACAATGAAGAGACGATTAACGCAGTGACGATGCAATGCGACAGTCGATAATAAAAACAACACCGCATGCGAGCGACCAATTGAAAGATGCAGTTGAGCGACGCAAACGCAGAGGATTGTGACACTTGTACAACTAATCGTTGTGCATATTTAACGGTCTAATTACATAACAGAAGAAATATTTATTCCTCCATCTTCAGAATTTCCATAACAATAAGTGGGGCCCACAAGCAAGAGTCAAAGCTTTTCAACTATAAATACCCCCATATAATTCAGAGAAGATATACTTGATATGGGTATAATTGATACGAGGGCTAATTAATGCTAGATTATTGAGAGAAATGTTGAGCTGAGTACTAATCGGAAGAAATTCGGGAAGAGAAGAGACAAGGCCGAAAGGTGAGTCTCAGTGTGATTCTGCCAGATCCCCGCCATGAAGCTCAGTGTTTAGATCCCTGCTACCGGTTGAGCAAGCCTAAGAGGGAAGTTCATCCATCCGTTCACTCCACCCACGCCGACAAGCAAATCTCCATTCAAATTGGCTCTAAGACGTTGGCGCTTATTTGTATTTGTTTCTAACTTTATTTCATCAAGTGTATTTCATCTTCTTAATCTCTTCATTCATAAATCATGTATCAGACACTAAATAGTTTTATTGAATGTCTCGATCATTTTCATTTCCATTTCTCTGCCTATTTCCATTCCTCCATTAATCATTTTCTCCATGAAGTTTTCTTAATACCTTGGTAATTAATATGGATTAAATGAGTAGCTTAATCTATGCTAAAGAGATAAATGCGTTTAGCTAAGGCATGCTAGACGACATCTTCACTTGTGAGAGTAAAAGTGAAGATTTCATTCTGATATGTCGAGAGAAGATTAGAAGAATGCATTAACTAAAGCGAGTAGTACTTCCAGAGATGGAAGCAACCTTGCGTTCATTACGTTCATCCCTGTTTCACCACAGAGATGTGGGAACGCGGCCGATCACCGAGAGGTGTACGCCAAGGGAAAAGAGGAACCGTGCTTATACCTTTAACAAAATTAAGGAACTTGCGATGTTTGTATTAATTATCTTTTCTATTTCTACTTCACACCTAAGACTTGTCACCGCATTACACAATCTTTGTATAATCTTCACAGCCAGCCTTGACCTCAGTATCTTGTATCATGAAACCTGTATCTTGTATCATCTTAGCTTAGATTTACTTTAACGCAATTTATGTTATTATCACATTTTTACTGCTTTACTTTGCTTTATCGCATGTTTAATTACTTGTACACAAACTCTTTTATAAATTGAAAAACCCCTGGTCGCATATATCACAAACATAACACAATAACCTCAAACAGTCCCTGTGTTCAACCTCGAATCACAACAAGAAACTTGCGATGAAATTATACTCGGTTTCAACGCAAGGAAACTTGTCAACGCACAACATACTACAAGAACATTCGTTAATAATGCATATCTAGAAGTAGTATCACATATTATCGCATGAAATCTATGTCATCAAGTTTAAGGCATGGACTTGCATCATAACAACAAAAATATGCATTATAGGATGCCCCCATTCACATATCTCTATATGAACGATTTAGGATCACATCGTTTGTACTAACTACAAAGTGAGCCGCATTAATAGTGTCCCTAGAATAAGGCGCCCAACCTTATTCATATACTATAGACCATTTTGGCTATATATTTGAACTTGATCCACATTTATGTCACTACATAAAGTTCAAACTACATTAAATACCCCCAAGACCTTAGTTTATTGGATTCAATATTACAATTTCAATAACAATTTTATGGAAAAACAAAACAGAATATGTTTATTAATTTACAAACTACGAGTTTTAGGACATAAAATCCAACAAGATCTCGAGAGAGTCAGCTCCTTCGCCTATGCATGGCAACACCGGCAGCCTCGACGTACATCTGCTGGAAGCAAATCTTTGCTTCCATCCGATTATCTCTTTTCCTTTGTTTTCTCATATTGTATTGTTTCACATTTTGGAATTAAGAAATCAATACAATCTGTTTTCAATGCATTTCTCTATTCTTTCGACTCCATCTCCATCTTCTTACTTAGCATCTTTACTTTCATTGCAACACTTAGTGAGATTGCTTGGGTATTGCATACTTAGTCATGTGGATTAGGGATATGAAGCATGTAGCAAACTACCGAGAGGTATACGGTGCACGAGTATGTGAGTAATCTTATTTGCTTAGTGTGAAGCTGCTGTAACGCATGTCTATAGGTTAACGCATTGCTTGTTTATGAGTGAAGTCAACAACAATCAACTGCCCGGGAGGGTAAGTGGTTGGATGCATTAAGCAAGGTATGCGTTGTTCACTAGGGATAGTAACAACCATAGATTAGTAAGGTTTATGTTATTGTCTTGCATTATGTATGCTTCATTCGTCCATTAGGGATACTTGGGAGCGTAGTCTAAGGACAGGATCTAGGCTTGGGAAGGTCAAGTCAGAATCTAGGCTTGGGAGAGCCAGATTAGATCATATAATACAATAGATAGGCGCTTAAGAATGAGCACTATTTGCTATTAACACATCGCATGCATCCTAGAGATAGGATACGATTGAATGCGGTCACCTTGCTTTCATGCATTTTGCATCATCGCATAGGACAAGAGTAAAGACTTAGGAATAAGCTCTATGGACACTTTGCATTCAACACATGCGTCGTAGAATTAGGAGCACCGCATTTCCATTGGAAAATGACTTGCCGTGTATGGTTGTAGCATGATTGCATGGATTGCGTTGACTAGGGTTGCCTTTGCAATCTCTCTTAAATTTTGCAATGAAAACGTCTCCACATTTTATCTATTTTCCCACACATTTATTTCATGTCAAGGTTTGTCGCATCTCTACCTTTCATGCATATTCTCATTGTGTTGTTTGATAGATAGAAGTAGGAGTAGGATTAATATAGCAACATCCCCTCCATTCTTTTATTCAAACTGCCGCATGCACATCACCGCAAACATATAGCTACAAGTCCTTGTGTTCGACCTTGGATTACTCGAGAAAATTGCGTTCATGTTATACTTGGCATGAACGCAAGAAAACTTGTGGCAAGACGCATGGTCATCGCATACTTTCGTTAACGCATTTTTCATTCCAACGCATGAGTATCAACACATATCTTAAGAACATACATTGCATACTGCGTCCAAGGGAAGTTGGTTGTCGAGTAAAATTGACTTCCAATTCATCCCAAGTTATTATTCTTATTGCGTTGACACCAAGTGGTCGGTGTCATTAACAGGCATAAGAACCCTCGCCTTCAACAGGCTGCTGCTAGAAGCGTGACTTTGGGACTATTTGGTGAAACGGCGACTCATCCCAGCAACACATGATAAAAAAATTTCAAGGGATCGAGTTATGGCCGCATACTACATAGCGCGTGACATTTTGATCGATGTGGGCCAGCTCATTATGAAGTAGATTCGAGGTTTTGTTGGGCATGTGAGAGGTCAATACTTCTTCCCATGGAAAATTTCGAGCCTATGCCTATCTGTAGGTGAGGGCATTGATGAAGATCCCATGCCAGAAGTTCATGGCATCATCAACACGAAGATCCTGAGAATGCTTCTCAAGGATTCATTGCATTGCCTCGAGCTTCCAACAAAAAGGCCCCTCATTGATTTAAATGCGCTGCAACCACCAAAACCAAAGAGGTAGTGTCAGAATGATAAAGGAAAGAAAATCATCCAAGACAGTTCGCCACAAAAGCAAACCAGTTTACCCTTGACCCTTTGCCTTTAATCATTTGCCCACTAAGCCCGCAAAATGAGCCCCTTTCCCCTCTTCCCGAACAATTCACAAACCTCCTCCTTGCCCCCGAATCCAACCCCACATCTCCAACAGTGTCCCCCTGCCATCCATCTCCCCCTCACTTTTCACCCCCATCGCCGCATGTTGATGACCCACATGGTTTGGGAGCAGGCCCTTCCGCTCAACCTCAAACCGATGTTGGTGAAACATTGACAGCGCAACCCACCACCGCATCCCTTGTTGCTACCTTAGCTGATATGCGGGTCTTCTTATCTCAAGAACTCACCTTCTTCCACCATTCATTAATGAAGTTGCAGGAGAGCAATGCAGAGTTGCGAGATAGCAGCACAATGTTGCAACAGGCGATGGTTAATATTCAATGCAACATCTTTACCATTCACTTAAATAAAAGACAGATGGCCAAGCGCAACCATGAGTACTTCAATTTCTTAACGACATATCTACATGGTCCCATGGTGCCTCCACATCTACAACAACCTCTGTAATTTGAAGAAGCGCCACAAAGAGCTCCTCTGCACCATCCTCCTCACCAAGAGCTCCCACTGCAACTCTAAATTTGGGGGTGTACCACCTTTTCCACAATTTTGCATTTTTTCGTTGCGGCCATTCCCTTTTCATTGCAATAGCTCTATTTTACCTTTTCTGTTACAAGATTCTACTCAAACCTTCTTTTCAAAAATTTTGACGACGTGTTTTGTCTTTTCTGTCCAAAACAACGCAATCAGGACCTTATGCATCTCTAAATTTGGGGGTGGGAAAGGTTTGAGCAGATGTGATCAAGTAGATGCGGTCATATCAGGCAAATGCATTCATCATAAAAAAAAAAAAAGAAAAAAAACTCAGCTGTCAGCGCAAGGGAAAATCCTAACCTGATAAGAGTTAATTCGTGAAAGGAACCTGCTCGTAGTTGGATGTTCGCATGACACCCATGGGAGCAAGCCAAAATGAAGGTAGGTTACCAGGATCGATGCAATAGAAAAAAAAAGAGAGAAAATAAGGATAAAAGAGACAAGTCCTCCGACCAGCAAAAGTAAAACTTGGCTAAGGATCAAAAGTTGAAGTTGAGATTGGTACACAACCGAAGTTGGATGCTCGCATGACACCCGTAGGAGCAAGCCAAAACGAAGGGTGTAACCATGATCAACGTTCTCTATAGGATGACGTAAACCAGGCCACCGCATAAAAGACGCATTTCGTTGTTTTCGCAAGAAGAGGTAAAACATTCTTCTCAAAACTAGAAGAGAACTTTGGGCAGAGGTTTGTCTTAGATAAGAATAAAGTAGAGCATGTTGAAGAAATGTCAAGGGATAGAAGGAACTTGTAGGTTTGAGAAACTATGTAGAGGTGGAGCATTCGGAGTAGTCGATCGACGCAAATTTAGGATAGGGTTTAAGCTGAATTGCCTTAGTCGAGGATATGCTTGAGGACAAGCATATATCTAAATTTTGGGGTGTGATAACTTGTAGAAATACAAGTTGTTTATATTGTTTTATTTAGATTATGCGGTAAAAAGAAGGAGAAGTTGCATCGACCGTATAGAAATTGGCTTAGAAACGTGAAAATTGTAAAGTGTCGTAAGCACACTCGCTAACCCCATTGCGATGGAAAAATGGAATGTCCAAGTATTTGTTTTGCAGAAAAATAGGTCACCACATGTGATAATCGCTCGAGGACAAAATGAACAACGCATCCACATTGCATGCGACAATCGATCAAGAACGAAAAAGAACGACGCAATTGCAACGCATGCAACGATTGATCATGGACTCAAATGATCAATGCATTTCCACCACATGCGGTAATCAATAAAAGATCAAAACAATTACACCGCATGTGGCGAACGATCGCAGATGTAAAGAGCAACGCATTCGCAAGGACTTCTGACAGTGTACAGCTTTTCTGTTGTACGATTTTGACAAATCAATCGTGGAGCAGAGCGAACGTTTTCACCAAGCCATGGCAGGAATTATCAGATTTTCAGAGCGGGACCACTAATACAGAAGGAGCCAAGGTCTATAAATAGCTTCCTCAAATTCAATGAAAGGAGGCTGGTTTGAAGAGACAATCTAGAGAAAATACGGGAGAAAGACGAGACAAGACCGAGAGGTAAGCCTCTGGAGCAAGTAATCATTTCATTCCCGAAGAAGAAGCTCTGTACAAACGGTCACTTCTACCTGGAAAGCAAGCCTGAGAGGGAAGCTTTCCACTCCATTTCTACCACACGCCGACAAGTACATCATCTCCGATCAGGATCTGTGTCAAGACATTGACGCTCTTTCCGAATTTGTTCTTATTTTCTATTCATCTACTGTGTTCATCTTTAATCTTTCATTCACTATCTATAACAAACATTTTTCCTTAGATTTTGTAACGACCCGACCCCCTAGGACTTAAGTTAGACCATTACTAAAATATGCATGGAACCTAAAACGACACTCTTTTATGGTAAAATAAATGCTAAATGGATAAGGGGGGTTCAAAAGTCCTTTAATAAATGCTAAATGGATCGGGAAGTGTTCGTGTTGTGTTCATTGCTGTGTTGTGGTCGTGTAGATTGAGCGTTCGAGGTTGCTGTTGTTCGAGCGTTCGTGAGCAAGGAGCGTGGAGACGAGGCGACAAATGTTCACAGAGTCCTTCCTTGTTCATTTGTTGTTCATGCTGTAATTTCTCTATAGTAATTGCATAACCGTTTGTTTCTGTTCGACTGTAAATATGATGTTCATTCATGATTGTGGTTTGGAATAATCTTGCTCCGCTGCTCAAGGAAGTCTCGAATCCAATTTCCTTCAATTGGCATCAAAGCCAAGTTCTCTGATATTCCAAATTAGAGATCTGAATTGAACGCATTTTACAGTTGTGGTGGGTTTCTGCATTTGTGGTTAACCGTTTTCTGCATCTGTGGTTGCATTGATGAATGTTTCGAGTTTAAATTTCTTTTTTGTTAAAGCTTTTGGTATTACAAAGTGTTAATTGTAAGGGCCTCTATGTTTTTGGGTAAAATTAACATTGCAATCGAATCTGTAATTGAAAAAGTTTGAGTTCGTCGAGTCGTTCATGATGAAGCTTTGGTGCATGGTGATGCGGTTCTCAACGAAGAAGAAGACCAAGTGTTGGTCGAATCGTGTAGCCTCTAAACAATCGTTTAGATTTTTCTAGACGATCGTATAGTATATTCTAAACTATTGTTTAGCTAATGCTAAGTGATGGGGTAAATCGTTTACCATATCGCGTAGCGTTGGTTGCCCGATCGCGTAGGCGTTGAAGGTAGACGATCGTAGTGGGAGCATGCGATGCTCGTCATTTAGTAGAAGGCGCACGCTAGACGATCATGTAGTTAGCAAGCTTCATCGCTTAGTTACTACCTATGCAATTACTCGTATGTGATACGGAAGCGCTAGCTAAGCGATCGCTTAGGCGATGGTGCTTCGCGGCATCGTAGTTGTTTACACGATCGTGGAAGGCGGGCGTTGTGCAGAGCGCGCTAAGCGATTGTGTACTTCAAGCTTCATCGCTTAGTAAAGGTACACAATCGTGTAGTAATAGCTAAACGATCATTTGGATTTTTCTAGATGATCGTATAGTAATAGCTCTGGGAGCATTGGTAAGCGATAAAACGAAGAGTTTGTTTTATCGTGTAGACGATCGTGGGGTGCTTGGTACACGATAGTTGGAGAAGCGATGATTTTCCCCAGCAGTTCAAGACTCGGTTCGCTTGTTTGAACCGGTGACTCCTTGTATTTGTAATAGTTAGCTTTCCTTTTTGTGTTTTAAGGAAATTTTACCCAGTTTAGCAACATTGGTTGTTTATACATGTGATGTATGGTACTTATATGCCAATGTATTTGTCATATAGTTAAAACCCACTTTAGATTGTGCAATTATTCATGCATCATGTAATATAATTGTTATAATCAAGCATGAAGAAATTACTTGAAAGCATGTGCATGCATCATGAAATATAAGAGTGATATTTTGCATGTAGTGAGCATTCTCATGCATCATCCTTTTATTAGAAGCATGAAGAAATTACTTGAAAGCATGTGCCTGCATCATGAAATATAAGAGTGATATTTTGCATGTAGTGAGCATTCTCATGCATCATCCTTTTATTATAATTGTTATAGTCTAAGGGTGAATGGAAGCATTTTTTGCTTGTTTCATTGTTCTTTTGTATAAGTGTTATATAAAAGAAGTAGCAATGAATGGACAATGCATTAAGCATGACACTTAGGCTGTTTATAAGCGTTATGAATTCCTTGCATGTGTTACTTCACATTGTGGTGGTTGGTTTCCATTTATAAGTGTTATAAAGGAAATTAGACTTAAAATCAATAATTCAGAGTTGCATGTGGACTTAGGGTGAACTCAAGTTTTTTAAAAGAGTTTTAAAATTTGATTGAGATAGACCTATGTTCAAGTGGTTCTAAAGAGTTTAGCAACCTAGACTAATCTTTTAAAATTTGTTTAATAGGATTAAATTGGTTGGAATGAAAGATTAAATTTGTTGTAAACCTATCTATAAGGGACCTTTTGTCTAAGGCGGGTTCTGGCTAGGCTGGGGTCTTTAAGTTGACAGAAACGTAACACCCCTACCTGGTAACCTACTTGGAAAGGTAAATTAGATAGATTTTCAACAAGCATGCAACAGTTTGGTCAAAGATTCCGTTAAAGAGTTTAATGGATGATGATCAAAAGTTGTTTGATTGTCCAAGATAAAAGTTACTCTTGGGCTAACCTAAAAGTCACTTAGTTAAAATCCTTAGCCGTTTTTTTTCTATGTAAGCTAAAACCTAGGTTATAAAATACTCAGTGGGAGGAAGAGGCATTTCAGATATATATATGATTCCACTCACGTTTCTCCTTGTATGTTCACACCGTGAGATTCATGCTTGGCCTCATGGTGCCTAGGATGCATCCCCCTTCGGATGGTGTTTGCATGCGTCAATATCAAGGTGAACGGAGAGAATGTTTATAGTAAGTGTGTGAAGGGTGTGTGTCAACACGTTCTATGGTCTCTATCATTGGTTCACACCGTGAGATCATTCTGTACTCCCTCGTGTCACCTTCGGAGCGTCCCCCTTCAGATGGGTTTTGTACAGTTGGTCAATATCAAGGTGAACTCCAGAAATTGTTAGGGTCGCTTTAGGTTTTGCCCCAATCGGATTTTTTTATGGAACACGAGACATACACAGCGGAATAAGGATCTAATTACACTCTAATTTCTTTTAATTTAAAGGAAAAAGGCATGCAAATGAAGGGGAAAAAACAGTAAATAAAAGGGAAGGAATACAACCTTTGTAGCTCCCAAAAACCGCCTTTCCTCACTGAATCTCGACCCGAACTCTTTTGGACCACCACTAGAGTTGACCTACTATCCTAGGTTGTGGGACCCGATGGATGAAGAACCCGAGAGAGAGAAAGATATGGAAAAGAAGATGGAATTTTGGGTTGGGTTTTGGGTTTTGAATTTGCTCCAAAGTAGTGATTTTTCCAGCCCAAATTTAGAAAACAATTTTGGAAAAATGGCCAAAAGTTTTTTATCCAAATTCAAAGCCCATATTTATAGAAAAATACCATGCAAAAATTGCATGAAATCAATTCATAAAAACCCAACACCTAGAATCCACTATCTACGTGGGCTTAATGTCTCCACTATAAGCAAACACCTAGCCCACTATTTTGTTAGTGGAATTATCCAACAAAAGTTTGGATTTTCCCACTAACTTTAGTCAAAGGGCAAAATAGTCATTTTGTCAAAGTCAAACTTTGACCAAAAAGTCAATATTTTGACTTTTTATAATTTTTTCCGTGTTGACTAATTTTGACCTCCCGAGCATGAATCCGCATTTATTTTCTCGAAATTCAAATCACATTTGAATATAAGGTCGGTCAAAGTTTGACTTTTCAAGACAAAAGTCAACTCTTTGACTTTTTATATCTTTGACCATTTCCATTATTTCCAAGCTTTCGAATATGAACGTATTCATATTCTAGATATTTAAATAACATTTAAACATTAAAGCTGTATCTCTAAACTGAAAACTCGACCACTATATCACATATACTTGTCGGTTTCTCTCTCTTCACTTAATTCGAACAATTCGAATTATTCTATCATACTGTTCTAAGTTTATTCCATATGAGCTAGTAGGGGAGCCTAATGGACCTATAGATCATGAGCTCCAACGATCCGAGATTAGCCGGCTAAACTCTTTAGACAGAGCTAATCAACATTCGTTAACTTACAGGTCATTCCACTATAGTCCCGTAGTTGCACTCCCTTCACTACAGATATATTTGTGTCCATTTGATATAACCATGATTAGTAAGCTAATCTTTCACAGGTTGTTCATAATCTCGACTAGGTCAAAACTGTTTAACCCCGAGACTATATCTTCTTCCTTAAGTTCCACTGATCCTCTAATGAACAATTGGTTTAAGGTCCAACCTATAAACCGAACCCCTCTCGGGCAAATGAGAGGGTGGGGCCCCTTGTTCAAGACCTGGATTCAGTACTAAAGGGAACAACCTATCTACTATTCCTATAACGGGCAGGAGTGAATTCCGTTTTGCACCCTATGTTCCCAGCTATCCACCCGATCTTACCCCTGAAGTGGGGGGCTTTTTGGGCCAGCGATGATGAGCTACCCTCACCTATGCAGATCTAAGGATAATTCCGAGTGAACAGGAGTTCATAGTTAGTTCAGGATTAAGATTAAGTTACCTAGGTCATCAATTAACAAAATAGTCAGTTTTATAGATAAAACGACATTTAGAACGTAAAAAGTGACTATTTCATGGTTCAGTCTTATGTAAACTCTTTACATAGGATGCTCCCACTTTCATGTCTCCACATGAACGATTTAGGATCACATCATTTGTACTAACTACAAAATGGGCTGCATCCATAGTGTCCCTAGAATAAGGCACCCAACCTTATTCATATACTATAGACCATTTTGGCTATATATTTGAACTTGAACCACATTTATGTCACTACATAAAGTTCAAACTACATTAAATAGCCTCAAGACCTTAGTTTATTGGATTCAAGATTACAATTTCAATAACAATTTATCGAAAAACAAAACAGAATATGTTTATTAATTTACAAACTACGAGTTTTAGGACATAAAATCCAACATTTTTCCCCTTCGGATTGGCCTTTTGGGATGGACCTCTAGGGCTTAAAATGGCTGGTCAT
The DNA here is from genome assembly GCF_027475165.1 of Benincasa hispida. Taxonomy (NCBI): domain Eukaryota; kingdom Viridiplantae; phylum Streptophyta; class Magnoliopsida; order Cucurbitales; family Cucurbitaceae; genus Benincasa; species Benincasa hispida. The sequence goes on along the minus strand of NC_143482.1, from coordinate 8,931,944 downwards.
ACTTAGGGGAGATTGTTAAGTAAGTTAATGATCTCTTGGCCAAATCAATGATGGCTAGTCGTTATGGGAGCAAGATTTGTTTTGGTATTAATGACTTGTTGAGAACTTCTCAATTCAGAGGAGGGATAATTGACCTCCCTTCGGCGGCTTTTGTCTTACACCTTTGAAGCGTCATTGCGAAACTAGATGTCACACGGGGTTCATGTTAGTTTTGCTAAAACATTATTGGATATTGTTTTGTTTTACAATGGGTATTTGCTTAAAACCTAACGTATACCAATGTGTTTTTCTTTTCAACAACTCGTTAGTATTTTCATTTAAAGCTTTTAAAATGACCGATTACTTACAGTGGAAAGAATCGTGTGAAACAAATTTCATGGCAAACGACCTTGATCCCACTACTCTCCAAAAGAGGAAACAAGATAGTAAATATGATTTATTGGTCTTGGAGACGTGTTTGGTAGAGAATGTTGATTCTGCCTGGATCCTCGATTCAGGTGCTATTAATCATGTCAGTTCCTCTTATCAAGGATCCAGTTCCTGGCAAACATTGCCATAGGGAGAGATGACGCTTCGAGTTGGAAGTAGTGATGTTGTTTCAGTTGTTGTTGTAGGCAGGCTGAAGTTATTTGTTGAAAAGACACGTTATCTATTACTGAATAATGTTTTTATAGTTCCTCATATTAAGAGGAACTTAATCTCTTGTCTCATTGAACAAGGCTACACTGTCTCCTTTTCTGAGAATAAAGTGTTTATTTTCAAGAGTGGCATGGAGATTGGTCATGGTTCAATAGAAAATAACTTATATGTACTAAGGTTGTTAGTCATAAAAGCCTTGTTTAACACTAAAATGTTCAGTATGGCAACAACAGCTAAAAGACCAAAGGTTCCTCCAAAGGAAAACACCCATCTTTGGCATCTCAGGTTAGGTCACATCAACCTCAATAGGATTCAAAAGTTGGTGAAAAGTGGACTTCTAAAGAGTTTAGAAGAAAATTCCTTGCCAGTATATGAATCATGCCTCCAAGGCAAGATGACCAAACGACCTTTTACTGGAAAAGGTTACAGAGGCAAGGTAGCCTTGGAGCTTGTACATTCGGACCTCTGTGGTCCGATGAATATTAGAGCTCGAGGTGGGTATGAATATTTCATCTCTTTCATAGATGATTATTCAAGGTTTGTGTATCTCTTCCTAATGGAACGTAAGTCTGAAGTCTTTGACAAGTTCAAGGAGTATAAGGTTGAAGTTGAAAACTTGTTAGGTAAGAAGATAAAAACACTACGATCTGATCATGGTGGAGAGTATATGGACCTTCAATTCCAGAACTATATGATAGAACATGGGATTGCGTCCCAACTCTCAACCCCTGGTACATCTCAGTAGAATGGTGTATTGGAAAGGAGAAACAGAACCTTGTTGGACATGGTTCTGTCTATGATGAGTTATGCTCATATTCTAGACTCATTTTGGGGTTATGCAATCCAAATTGCATGTTATATCCTGAACAACGTTCCCTCGAAAAGTGTTTCTGAAACACCTTTTGAGTTATGAAGAGGCCGTAAAGGTAGTTTACACCACTTCAGGATTTGGGGCTGTTCGACACATGTGCTAGCGACTAACCTAGAAGTTAGAACCATATTCGAAGGTTTGCCTCTTTGTAGGCTACCCTAAAGAAATGAGAAGAGGATACATCTATGATCCGAGTGAGAACAAAGTGTTTATTTCCACGAATGCTCTCTTCTTGGAATAAGACCACATAAGGAATCATAAGCCACAAAGTAAGCTCGTTTTACGTGAGATCTCTAGTGAGACTGAGACTGCTGAGGGTTCAACAAGAGTTTTTGAACAGGCCGACAGATCAACAAAAGTTGTTGAGGTCGAAACATCTAGTCAACCAGCTAAAGAGATGAGATTGCCTCGACGTAGTGGGAGGGTTATGAACCCATCAAATTGCTACTTGGGTTTGACTGAAGCCCAAAATGTCATTACGAATGATGGGTCGAGGATCCGTTGTCTTTTAAAAAAGCAATGGAGGATGTTGACAAAGATGAATGGGTTAAGGCCATGAACTAGGAAATGGAGTCTATGTACTTCAATAACATCTGGTGTAAGTGAATCTTTAAGCGAAAAAGAGATGTAGATGGAAAGGTGCAAACCTTTAAGGCTAGACTCGTGGCAAAGGGTTATACCCAGGTTGAGGAAGTTGACTATGAGGAAACTTGCTCACCTGTTGTCATGCTAAAGTCTATCAGGATTCTCCTATCCATAACCACGTTTTATGATTATGAAATACATCAAGATTGCCTTTCTTAATGGTAATCTTTAGGAGACCATCTATATGACTCAACCAGAAGGGTTCATCGTTCCAGATCAAGAGCAAAGAGTTTGCAAGCTTAATAGTCTATTTATGGGCTGAAACAAGCATCTAGATCTTGGAACACCAAATTTGACACTGTTGTAAAATCGTTTGGCTTTGACCAGGATGTTGTTGAGCCTTGTGGTACTATATGTGGATGATATTCTACTCATTGGAAATGATGTAGGGTATCTGACTGACATTAAAGGTTGGCTAGCTTCCCAGTTCCAAATGAAAGATTTGGGTAAGGCACAGTATGTTCTAGGGATCCAGATTATTGAAGATCGCAAGAACAAATGTTTGGCCCTGTCTTAGGCATCGTACATTGATCAAATGTTGATCAGGTACAGGATGTAGGATTCCAAGAGGGGTTTATTACCCTTCAGGCATGGAATCATTCTATCTAAGGATCAATGTCTTAAAACACCTCAAGAGGTTGAGGAGATGAGACGGATTCCCTATGCTTCTGTTGTAGGAAGCTTGATGTATGCAATGTTGTGTACTTGACCCGATATTTGCTACGCATTTGGGATTGTCAGTCGGTATCAATCCAATCCAGGATTTGATCACTAGACGGCGATCAAGACGATCCTCAAGTATCTTCGAAGAACGAGGGACTACATGCCTGTGTATGGAGATAAGGATCTAATCCTTATAGGATACACGAACTTTGACTTTCAGACCGATCGAGATTCTCGCAAATCGACATCGGGGTCAGTGTTTACTCTGAATGAAGTGGCTGTAGTCTGGCGATGCATCAAGAAAGGATGCATCACGGACTCCACTATGGAAACCGAATACGTAGTGGCTTGTGAAGCAGCTAAGAAGGCTGTTTGGCTGAAAAATTTCCTTTCAGATTTGGAAGTTATTCCAAATATGGATTTGCCTATCACTCTTTATTGTGATAATAGCAAGGTTGTGGCAAATTCAAAGGAACCTCGGAGTCATCGTCGGGGTAAGCACATAGAACGGAAATATCACCTGATCAGGGAGATTATGCATCGCGGTTGTGTGATAGTCATGAAGATCACATTGGAGCACAACATTGCTGATCCCTATACAAAGGCCCTCACGACTGAAGTGTTCGAGAGTCACCTGGAGAGTCTGGGTCTGCGGGACATGCGGTATCTTGTCTAGGGAAAGTGGGAGATGATACTACGGTATGCCCTAGTTTATTGTATATTGTACATGTTTATATTGTATTGTACATTAGTCTCCCGAGTCATTAGGACAAGTGGGAGATTGTTGGGATTGGTGTTCTAATTCTCCTGAAGTCTCATTGTTTTGTAAAGATACACATTGTTTACTGAATAAAATAAATGTTATTTAATTTTGGCATTTACTCATATCCAATAAACAAAGCTCCTTGGTTATCTTATGTGAAATTAAGCATGTATATCTGATATACAAGTGGATCATGCCTTAAGTGATATCCTAAGTAGGTATGTAGTATAAGGATTAATGTGGGATACCTGATCCTGGTGACACTACGGATACGGCCTGCTTTGTAGAGGTTTGCAAGTGTTGTAAACTACTATAGATGGAAGATTCAAACCATTCATGTGGAGACGTTCGAGCGGGGGTGTCCTATACAAAGATTTTATATAAGACTTGGACCACGAGATGACTAGACTCTATTTATAATGTCGTTGATACTAGAGACTTGCATCTCACCTACACGACCATAGGTGACACGACCTCAATCCTAAGTGTTTTGAGAATTCCTGCCTTTGAGGCTAGTCCTTTGATTAGTATGGGTGAAAGTGGCCAGATTGCCAACTCAACATGCCTACCTTTTTAGGGACTTGTCTGATCTTGGAGCTGGGAACTCAATCCACAAGATGGAATTCACTCATTTCCCAAAGCAAGAATAAGTAGAGAGATTACTGCCTTAAGAGCTAATTCCGGGGCTTAAACATAGTGGCCACAGCTTCTATTTGGAAGAGAAAACATAGTCATAATAAGACTATGACTTATGTTCATTAAAGAGACATATTAATTAGAGGAATCAGTGGTACTTAAGGAGACAAATGTAACTACAGTGGCATAACAGTTATTGGTTCAGCTGTACTTACGAGCGATCTGTGAAGGGTTATCGCACTACTGATTGGTTAAGATGGACACATAATATATCTGTGGTAAAAAGAGTTCAGCTATCGGTCTTTAGTGGAGTGTCTAGCAGTTAACAGATTGTGGATCCCGTGACTAAAGAGTTTAGTCAGTTATTCAAGTATCGTTGGAGCTTCGAGCTACAGGTCCATAAGGTCCCCTTGGTAGCTCAATGGATTCAGTTGAGGATCAGTTCTTGGTGTTGATTTGAAATGTTCAAATTGACAAGAGGTTTTTTTATTATATATGATATCATTGGTATGATGTATGAGATACATCTAGTGGAGGATTGATGTAAATGAGATTTACATTAAGTACCATGGAATAGAAAAAGAACTATGGTTTATATGTTTCATGAGATGAAACATTAAAACTAATGGTTATAAATATAGTATGATAAGTTGGTTATCATTTATATTTATAATAATCTTAATTATTCGATAATTAATTATTTTTCTTTAATAACCAATTGAGTGGGTGGTTATTGGATTTTCATGGTAACCGTGAGATAAAAGAAAAATGGTTTTCCTAATTTTATTAACTATTGAAAAGTTTTTCATAAAATGTTTTTGAGATTTCTCTCTCACAAAAAAGGATCTCACGGAGTTGTCAAGTAAATATAGATTTACTAAACGACAGCTTGGGCTAGCTAAACGATCGTGCAGTGGCTAGCTAAACGATGAGCTAAACGATTGCATAGCTTTTGCTAGACGATCACTTAACTTTAGCTAAATGATTGGGCATCAACCTATACGATAGGTCTCCGCCATCTCCCACTTGCCCAGCCGTGTACACGATCGGTGTTTCCTCCTTTGTCTGCCTCATTCCAAGTCCGAACAGAGCCCACCCTCTGGATTCTCACACTGAGAATACCAATGTAGCCTTGTTGGTTGTGTCATACTCAACTCGACACCGTCAAGGTGCCGTGGAGGTCGTTCATGCTGTTGCTAAGGAGTTCGTGATTGAGGCGATCATTGAGGACGAGCGTGAAGTGTTCATGCTATGTTGCAATCGTGTAGATCGAGCATTCGAGGTTGCTGTTGTTTGAGCGGTCGTGTATAAAAGAGAGTGGAGACGCATCTTTAACTTTGTTCATTTGAGTTTTCATGCTGTAATTTCTGTATTAATTCTATAACCACTTGTTTATGTACGACTGTAAATGTATTGTTCATTCATGATTGTAATTTGGAATAATCTTATTTTCGCTGCTCATGGAAATCTCGAATTCGATTTCCTTCATAGTCATCTCGTGGTCCAAGTCTTATACAAACTCTTTGTATAGGACACCCCCACTCGCATGTCTCCACGTGAATGGTTAGGATCTACCATCTGTAGTAGTTTACAACAGTTGCAAACCTCTACAAAGCGGGTCGTATCCGTAGTGTCACAAGGATCAGGTATCCCACCTTAATCCTTATACTACAGACCTATTTAGGTTATCACAAAAGGCATGATCTGTCACACCCCCTCCTAGATTACCCTTCTTAATATAGAAGTGAATGTGACGACAGTAGTTACCAACTCTTTTGTGGCACTTACTGCCTAACTAACATACTTAACCTACTTAGATCCCTGGAGTACATATATAAAATTCACTAAACTAAGGAAACTTTAAAAATAACCTCAGAACACTAGAAATCAACAACTTAATTAAATCATATTAACACATACAGAGTTCAGTGGTCCCAATATATTTTACTAGTCCCTAATATGAGCAACACATATGTACAGACATTTATAGAGTAAACACCTAAAACTACTCTTGTAGACTTTAGACTTTTAACTGGAGTCCTTGAGTGGCAGAGCAGGATGACAACTAACCTCCGGGGAGATGACCACTACCTGGGAAAAGAAAAACATTTGAAAGAATGAGCTACTCGCCCAGTGACTGACTTAATAAAAACATAAATCTCATGCTTAAACTGAAAGCTAGACAACATACAACTGGAACTAAAACATGCCAAGCAACGTGTACATAATACTTTTAAAACCATTGTATCTGAAAACATAGCTAAACTGATGCCCGATTGAGAGAGAACCCTTTTGTTCAATCTCAACGTCAGATATCATGTTCAAGAGAGAACTCTTTTGTTCGATCTCTCAAACATAAGCCTGGGTTGGGGTGAGAACCCTTTTGTTCAACATCTGAGAGAGAACCCTTTTGTTAATCTCTCAAACATTAGCCTGGCCTAGGGTGAGAATCCTTTTGTTCAACATCTTCTAGTCAATGCTAAGAAAGAACCCTCGTGGTTCAATCTTTTCATCGAGTATCATGTTTAAGAGAGAACCCTTTTGTTCGATCTCTCAAACATAAGCCTAGGCTGGGGTAAGAACCCTTTTTTTCAGCACCTTATAGCCAATGCTAGGAAAGAACCCTTTTGTTCAATACTACTGAACTGATTAACTGTCATACGTGCACATAGAGAAAACTGGATCCTGATAGGAAAACATTTTCATAAAACATGCTTACTAAAATCTTGATCTCATAAATCATAGTTTTCACAAGAACATCATTTGCTAACGCATGCTCAACAACATTAAGAGCACATATGCTTTAAAACATAATACAAATACTTGTAACATAAACATGTCATAGAATCTCCTTTTGAAAACTACCATGGTTCAACCATTGTACCAAAGCATATTTCATAAACTTTGTAACTAGCATGCGTTTATAAACTTTAGAGAAATGCGTTGCTTGGAACTTCTTGTAAAATAATCAACATAAAAGTAACTGTCAATAAAGCATGGATTATTAAAATATTATAAACCATTTATAAGTCATTTATAGTCAGTCACAGGTCCTTCAAGTTTGCTTCCTTAAGGCTTGATAGGCTTTTCCAATGGGAGTTGAACCTACACATATAAGCATACTACTTAGTGTTTACATTAGTCTTCCTTCTAGGCCTATTCAATAAATCAAGCTCACATGCCAAACCATCACATTGTGCCTCCTACCATTCACTTTGAGGGTCGGAAACTTAGCCAATTTGGAGGGATTGGGTGTTAAAAGAATGCACTCTTTGATCGCCCACACTCCCCACACTTAGAAAAATTTTGGAGCATCAAACTGCAGATTCAATTCCAACAATTCATAACTAAATTTCCTGGAGCTTCAATTCTTCACTGATGGCCTAGATTCACCCGAGAAACAAACCCTTCATCTTTATTTTGCTCCTCCGGCCTTATTCTGGCGAGTTTTCCCTCCAACAACACAGCCACAGAAAATAGACACATAGCGATTTCGAATGCCACTGAAATTACACGAATAGCTCAAGTAATTTGTTCAAACCAATTAAATGAAGTTGGCCTTCCTGCTTTCCACCGCCAAAAATCCTGCATGAAATCTCCTTGGGCCACTTAGTCCACTAATGAAGATTAATGGCTGAGATTTGCTTAAGCCATTTTCTTCCCACTCCATCACAGCACAATTCAGTATTAAATCCCATAGGATAACATGGTCTCCTCTTGGTTTCTCATACTTAGCCAAAATTTGACCATTCTTTCCTACATAGCCATCTGAGAGTTCTCTTATTCTTTAGTTTACTTTCTTTCTCCATCACTCCTAACCAAAACATAATCTCATTACAACTCACTGGAAGACATCCCATAACTTACACTTGCTTACTTAAGGTAATTAGGGTTCGGGTTTTACATGATCCACTTGTATATCACATATACATGCTTAAGTTCACATAAGATAACCAAGAAGCTTTGTTTATTGGATATGAGTAAATGCCAAAATGAAATAACATTTATTTTATTCATCAAACAATGTGTATCCTTATAAAACAACGAGATTCTGGGAGAATTAGGACACTAATCCCAACAATGAGCTCTGTTCCCAAAACCATCTGGCTCATGGCTTCTTTTCGTCGTTCTTAACCCCTGGGTCGGTTTCTGCATTTTTGCCCGCCAGAAAGTTTCGTGCATAAAAATTGTGCCCCAGGGCAGCCCCGCTAGGCCCGATCGCCATTTAAGACACCAAATGAGCTCCGTTCGCAAAATCGTCTGGCGCACGATTTTTTTTTTATCGTTCTTAACCCCTAGGTTCGTTTTCACATTTTCGCCCACAAGAAATTTTGTACGAAAAAATTGGGCCCCGAGGCAGCCCCGCCAGGCCCAATAGCTATTTGGGGCACCAAATGAGCTCCATTTGCAAAACCGTCTATCGCACAACCTTTTTTCATCATTCTTAACACCTCAGTCCCTTTTCATGTTTTTGCCCGCTGAAATGTTCATGCACAAAAATTGGGCCTCAGGGAAGCCCGCTAAGCCTAGTAGCCATTTGGGGCACCAAATGAGCTCCGTTCACAAAACTATCTGGAAAATGACTTTTTTTCATACTTCTTAACCCCTAGGTCAGTTTTCGCGTTTTCGCCTGTCGGAAAGTTCGTGCACAAAAATTGGGCTCCAGGGCAGCCTCGCCTTGCCCGATAGCCATTTGGAGCACCAAATGAGCTTTGTTCGAAAAACCATTTGGCGCATGACTTTTTTTCATCGTTTTTAACCCCTGGGTCTAGTTTTGCATTTTCGCCTGCCAGAAAGTTCGTGGACAAAAATTAGCTTTGTTCGCAAAACCGTCTAGCGCACAACTTTTTTTCATCGTTTTTAACTCCTGGGTCCATTTTTAAGTTTTTGTCCGTCGGAAAGTTTGCGCACAAAATTAGGCCTTGAGGCAGCCTCGCAGGGCCCGATAGCCTTTTGGGACACCAAATGAGCTCCGTTCACAAAACCATTTGGCCCACGATTTTTTTCTTATCGTTCTTAACCCCTTGTTTCGTTTTTGCATTTTCGCCCGCCAGAAAGTTCGCGCACAAAAATTGGGCCATGGGGCAGCCCTGTTGGGCCCGACAGCCAGTTGGAGCACCAAATGAGCTCCGTTCACAAAACCACTAAAACACAACTTTTTTTTAATCGTTATTAACCCCTGTGTCCGTTTTCGTTTTTTGCCTGCTAAAAAGTTTGCGCACAAAAATTCGGCCCCGGGGTAGCCCCGCCGAACATGATAGCAATTTGGGGCACCAAATGAGCTCTGTTCGGAAAATCACTTGGCGCACGACTTTTTTAATCGTTCTTAACCCCTGGGTTCATTTTTGCCAATCAAAAAGTTCGTGCACAAAAATTGGGCCTAGGGTAGCCCCATCGAGCCCGATAGCCATTTAGGGCAACAAATGAGCTCCGCTCGAAAAACCGCATGGCTTGCGGCTTTTTTACATCATTCTTATACCCTAGTTCTATTTTCGCCCGCCGAAAGGTTCGCGCATAAAAGTTAGGCCCTAGGGCAGCCCCACGGACCCGATAGCCATTTGGGCCACCAAAAGAGCTCCGTTCCCAAAATCGTCTAGCGCACGACTGTTTTTCATCATTCTTAACTACTGGGTTTGTTTTCACATTTTTCGCGCACAAAAATTGGGTCCCAGGGCAGTCCATCGAGCCTGATAACCATTTGGTGCACCAAATAATCTTTGTTCCAAAGTCGCTTACCACACAGCTTTTTTTCATCATTCTTAACCACTCAGTCCGTTTTTGTGTTTTTGCATTTTCGCCCACTGGAAAGTTTATGCACAAAAATTGGGCCTCGGGGCAGCACCACCAGACCCGATAGCCATCTGGGGAACCAAATAGTCTTTGGGTAGCACCGTCAGACCCTTGGGTTCATTTCTGCATTTTCTCCCACTGGAAAGTTCATGCACTAAAATTGGACTAGGAGGCAGCCCCTCGAGCCTGATAGCCAATTGGCGTACCAAATGAGCTCCGTTCGCAAAATCGTCTGCCGCACGACTTTTTCTCATTGTTTTTAACCCCTGGGTTCGTTTTTGTGTTTTCGCCCGCCAACAAGTTCGCGCTAAAAAAATGGGCCTTGGGCAGCCCCGCCAAGCCCGATAGCCATTTGGGGTGTCAAATGAGCTTCGTTCCCAAAACTATCTGGGGCAAGGCTTTTTTTTGTCGTTTTGAACCCATAGGTCCATTTCTGCATTTTCACCCACCGAAAAGTTCATGCACAAAAATTGGGCCCCAGGGTAGCCCTGCTGGGACCGATCGCCATTTAGGGCATCAAATGAGATCCATTCGCAAAACTGTCTAGCGTACCACTTTTTTTCATCATTCTTAACCCCTAGGTCCGTTTTTGCATTTTCGCCCGTAGGAAATTCACATAGATAAATTGGGCCCTGGACAACCTTGTTGGGCCCGATAGCCATTTGGGGCACTAAATGAGCTCTGTTCATAAAACTATGTAACGCATAGTTTTTTCATCGTTCTTAACGCCTCAGCCCCATTTCACATTTTTGCCCGTAGGAAAGTTCGCGCACAAAAATTGGGCCTCGGGGCAGCCTCGCCTAGCCTGGTAGCCATTTGGGGCACCAATTGAGCTTTGTTCGCAAAACTTTCTGGTGCAAGGCCTTTTTTTCATTGTTCTTAACCCCTGGGTCCAGTTTTGCGTTTTCGGTTGCCAGAAAGTTCGTGCAGAAAAATTGGTCCCCAGGGCAGCCCTTGGGCCCGAGAGCCATTTGCGACAACAAATGAGCTTCGTTCACAAAACCATCCGACGCACAACTATTTTTCATTGTTTTTAACCCCTGGGTTCATTTTTGCATTTTCGGCCGCCAGAAAGTTCGCATATAAAAATTGGGTCCCGAGGCAGCCCCACCGAGCCCAATAGCCATTTGAGACACCAAATGAGCTCTGTTCGCAAAACCATTTGGCCCACGGTTGTTTTCTTATCATTCTTAACCCCTGGTTCCATTTTTGCATTTTCGCCTGCCGGAAGGTTCGCGCACAAAAATTGGGCCCTGGGGCAGCCTTGCCGACTCGATAACCAGTTGGAGCACCAAATGAGCTCCCTTCGCAAAATCGTGATGCACACGACCTTTTTTTCATCGTTATTAACCCCTGTGTCTGTTTTCACTTTTTCGCCTGCCGGAAAATTTGCACACAAAAATTAGGCTCGAGATAGCCTCGCCAGGCCCTTTAACCATCTGGGTCACAAAACGATCTCCATTCACAAAATCGTCTGGCGCACGACGTTTTTTCATCGTTCTTAACCCTTGGGATCATTTTCTCATATTCGTCGGTCAGAATGTTCGCGCACAAAAATCGGCCACAGGGCAACCTTACCGAACTTGATAGCAAATTGGGGCACCAAATGAGATCTGTTCGTAAAATCGCCTAGCGCACAGCTTTTTTCATCGTTCTTAACCCCTGGGTCTGTTTTTGCATTTCCACTCGCTACAAAGTTCGCGCACAAGAATTGGGTGCCAGGGCAGTCTCGCTGGGCCCAATAGCCATTTGGGGCACCAAATGACCTCCATTCGTAAAATCATCTAGCGGATGGCGTTTTTTCATTATTCTTAACCCTGGGTCCTTTTTTGTGTTTTCGCCCTCCGAAAAGTTCGCACACAAAAATTGGGCCCCAAGGTAGCCCTGCCAGGCCCGATAGCCATTTGGGGCACCAAATGAGCTCCGTTTGCAAAAGCACTTGGCACGCGACTTTTTTTCATCATTATTAACCCCTAGGTTCGTTTTTGCATTTTTGCTAGTTGGAAAGTTCGCGCACAAAAATTGGGCCTCGGGGTAGCCCTGCCAAGCTCGATAGCCATTTGGGGCACCAAATGAGCTCCATTCGCAAAACCGCATGGCTCATGGCTTTCATACATCATTCTTAACCCTTAGATCCATTTTCATGTTTTCGCCTGCCGAAAAGTTCGCGCACAAAAATTCGACCCCAAGTTAACCCCGCCAAGCCCGATAGCCATTTGGGGCACAAAAGAGCTCCTTACCCAAAACCACCTGGTGCACGATTTTTTTTCATCATTCTTAACCCCTGGATTTTTTTTTTGCATTTTCGCCCGCCGGAAAAATCGTGCACAAAAATTGCGTCTCGGGGTAGCCTGTCAAGCCTCCCAATATGTTGAGGCATTCTCAACTCTTAAGAAGGATGTGACTGACCGAATGTACTAGTTTTATCTACTACTTTAGTAGATGAACTAGCTCTATCTGTAGCATCTTTGGAAATTTCATCCAATACTAGTCTACTGCGAGGTTGATGACTTCTTATGTGGTCTTCCTCTAAGAATGTGACATTTGTCAATACAAATACCTTATTGTGACATTTTTCAATACAAATACCTTATGAATAATCATCAATAAAACTGATGAAATATTCATACCACCTCGAGCTTTGACATTCATCAGTCCACAGAGGTTCGAATGTACAAGCTCTAAGGGTATTGTGGCTCTGAGACCTTTTCCAATAAAAGATCTCTTAGTCATTTTCCCCCAAGACAATACTCACATGGAGGTAAAGAATTGTCTTCTAACTGAGTTAGGAGTCCATTCTTAACCAATCTCTCAATCCTTTAGAGATTTATGTGGCCAAGTCTTAGGTGCCATAGATAGGCATTAGAAGAAACTTTTTGTCTTTTATTCTGAGTTTCGGCTGTTCTAAACATCTCAGTATTTAAGAAAAATTTTGCTTTAGTTGGTCTTAACTTATATAAGTTGTTTTCAAGCAGAACAAATTTGAATACCTTTTCTGAAAATGAACGCTTCATTAATTTCAAAAGATATTTTATACATTTGTTCCAATATACATGTGATAGATATTAAATTCCGTCTCATTTTAGGAGCATACAAAACATTTTAAGTATGATATATCTATCGTTGAAAAAAAACTTCAAGTCTCCCACTGCTTTGGTCGAGACAACCTCTCATATTCCATCCTCGAGGGTGATCTCGCCTTCTTCAAGCTTTTTCTAGGAACTAGTTTCCTGAAAAGAGAAGAAAATATGATTAGTGGCTCCTGAATCCAATATCCAGGTTGAGGTATCATACTCCACTAAACATGTTTCAACAACTAGTAAATCATATTTACCTTGTGCTTCTTTTTCTGCTTTTTTTCAGCAAGGTATTTTGGGCAGTTCCTCTTCCAGTGCCCGTTTTGGTTGCAGTGGAAACATTTTCCTTTTTCTGCAACTTTCTTTCCCTTGTTTGTCATGGGAGTCTTCCCCTTACCCTTCTTTTTCATTCCAACATTTTTGTTATTTGAAGGTCTAACTTTAGTTTTAGAGGACGATCCTCTTAAAACTTTCTTTGTGGTGACAACATTTTCCTCCACTTCTTTCCCCTTAGACTTTGTAAGAGTTTGAAAACGTTGGAGCTCGTTAAAAAGGTTTGTCAGATTAAACTCTATCTTATTCAGAGAGGCATTCGTTTGAAAATGTATGAAGCTCTTCGGAAGAGACTCCATAATAAAGCTAACCTAGTTTGCCTCGTCGATGGCGCCACCATTTACTTCAACAATATTGAAGTGGACCATCATGTCCAAGACATGTTCTCTAACAGAGTTCCCTTCCTTCATATGCTTATTGTAAATGTTCTTAATTGCCTCTTGTCTTAGGACTGATGAAGGTTGCCCGAACATCTCTTTTAATGAATCCATGATAGCCTTAGCTATGCCCAAGGATTCGTATTTTTTCGCCAATACATCATTCATGCTGGCAAGAATATAGACACGAGCTTTATCATTAGCCTTAACCCATCGATCATAAGCATCTTCACTAGTTCGGCTAGCATTCGAGGCAAGGGTCTAAGGACATTCTTCAGTTAAGACAAATCTCAGGTCATCTATTACTAGTATTGTATTTAGATTTGTTTTCCATGTTGAGTAGTTGTCGTCGTTAAGTTTTTCAGAAGCTAATAGTTGAACTAAAGAGCTAGTCATGCTGAAAAGAAAAACATATTCTTTTTAGTAAAAACATTAATCTTTAAAATCCAATCAAGTTTAGAAAAATAATGTACCCATCATTATTATGTTTGCAACGATATTTCAACGGTTTAGAATAACCTTCACCGAAGGGTGATCGACTATTCCTCCGTTGAACCAAGACTTTCTTGACTAGATACTATCGCCAGAATAACATTTATTCCTATAGTAACTTAGTTATTGCTACTTTGGTCAAGAATTTACTAACACTTGGTAATTCTCGTAAGTGTGACCCTCCATTTTCAGACCTCAAAGATCAGAATCATTATGCTTCTGAAGTTGGAAAGACAAGAATGAAAATGGACTTGAGAGACCCTATCAATTTTTAATGTTCACGGAGTTTCGAATCATATAATACAACCCTCCGAAATGGTGGAGTTAATATTCCATCTATTACGCAATCAATCCCATCAGTAATGCACAATGGTCAGCAATACACGCGTCAGAATCCTCTGCAATTGCCTTGCTCTTTACATCTTCGATCGTTTGCCCGCATGCGGTGTTGTTTTTTTATTTTCGCATACGGTTGAAGTTGCGTTGATCACAAAGCTCTTTATCGACTGTCGCATGCACCGTCATTGCATTGATCGTCTCTTCATTATTGATTGACGGGCACAATGCGACGTAGATGCGTTGTTTCGTTTATCTTTGAGCCATGAACGCATGCGGTGACTTGATTTCGTGCAAAACAGAACTGAAACATTCTTTTCTACCATAGCAATGGTGTTAGTGGGTGTATTGATGACAATTTATAATTCTTGCATTTCTTAGCCAATTTCCATACTATCGACGCAACTTTTCTTTCTTTTGGCCGCAATATCTAAATAAAATAGTATAAATAACTTGTATTTCTACAAGTTATCACACCCCCAAATTTAGATATATGCTTGTCCTCAAGCATATCTTCTACTAAGGCAATATTGTTCAATTCTTATCCTCAATTTTTGCGTCGATTGGTTGCTCCGAATGCTCCACCTAGGCAACATTACTTAACAACACAATTTCCTTCTATCCTTGATAATTCATAACAAAGCCTTACTTTATTCTTCTATACAACAAATTTCTACTCAAAAATTCTTTTCTAGTTTTAAAAAGAATGTTTACCTCTTCTTTCAAAAACAACTTCATGTGTCTGGATGTGGTGGTCAAATTTGCGTCATTCATTTAGAGACTGTTGATCATGGTTACACCCTTCGTTTTGGCTTGTTCCCACGAGTGTCATGTGAACATCCAACTACGGTTGTGTGCCAATCTCACTTTAACTCTTGAATTTCAGCTAAGTATAACTTTTGCTGATTAGAGGAGTTGTCTCTTATATTCTTTTATTTTTCTTCTTCTCATTTTTTTTCTCTTTTCATATTGCATTGTTCTTGGAAACCCACCTTCGTTTTGGCTTGCTCCCACGGGTGTCATGTGAACATCCAACTACGAGTAGGTTCCTTTCACGACTTAACTCGTATCAGGTTGGGATTGTTTTGGGATTTTCCTTGCAGTGACATTGGAGTTTTGTATGAAAACAATTTTTTTTTTAATGGAAATGAATGCATTTTTCTTAATGACCACATCTACTTGATCGCACCTGTTGATACCTTCCCCACCCCAAAATTTAGAGATGAGCAAGGTCCTCATTGCGTTGTTTGGACAGAATAGACAAACACTTAGAAAATTTTTTGAAAAGAAGGTTGGAGTTGAATTTTGAAGGATAAAAGGTAAAATAGTGCTATAGCCATGAATTAACTAAGTATTAGTCATAAAATACAAAGTATGGGAAATGCTACTAAGTGTATGCATATTAGTCATCATGGTAGCACAATAAATAACGCAAAATAAAAGATCAAGAATATCGCAAATAATGACAAAGGATGATAAAGAAGAGGCTAAGGCATAGGGAAAGAATTGCTACTCAATTGTATTAAAAATTAACTAAGTATACAAAGAAAAACAAATAACGCAATACAAATTTTTTTATCATGTACAAAGAATCAAAGAATTAGCTTTTATACAAAGAAAACAATGAATGAAGTTGTCTTTTGTATTTGATTCAGATGGGTGCACAATTAAAAATTAACAACACGCTTCCATTAACACAAATGCATATTTGTAGAGGACGGGTAACAATGCATGTATCATTGCAACACACCCCTCAACGCAATGCATTTGGGTAGAATGGATGCAAAGTGTATCTTGTTGGTACAAGATGCACCCATCATCGCAATGCATACCGGATGTTGGTTGATTTATTTTGTTTTAGATTATTTTGTTATTATTATTTTTTTTCTTCAACGCAAGTCACAAGGACTTTGCGATATTAATTCTCTTCTTATTAAACAATTATTCACCAGAATTTAATTAACGCATTTAAGACAGAAAAGTAAGGAAATTAAAGAAAGCAAGAAAATTAATGCAATTGAATTAAATGAGAAATAAATTCATAAAGCATTGAAAGCAAGTTTAAGGAAGTCATAAATAACAAAATTCATGAAACAATAAAGACGATAATTAAGAAAGCATGTAAACATAGAATTGAGATATGGATCGGAAGACAATTTTTCAAGATGAACACAATCCACACCTCCGCAGGCGATCAACCTTGCCTGCCCAATGTCTTCAAGGACATTGTTCTCCTCCTGGTCTCATCCTGCAATGTATATAGGGAGAGATATGATCTACTTTCTTCGGGAATCACACCAGTTATGGAGAATGCGTTGCACATCTCTCAAACCTTGCATTCTCTACAACCGTAGGTCTTGAAATTCCAGCAATTAATCTGGTTTTGATGTGCTCCTATGCGAAATGTACGCTCGATCTCTGGGTCAGCTTTGAATTCTAGATCAGTTCCAGTAGTCATAAACGGTCAGACTACTCTTCACGATAAACAATAAGTACAAAGAGATTTGTCCTGCAAAATATCACAAACATACTCAACACTAACCGTTACCAATCCCCGACAATGGCGCCATAAACTTATAAACGTTGAAAATGTGTTGTGGAGTGTGGATGTTGTGTTATGCATTACTACTTCTAAATATATGCGTTGTCAACTATATGCTTGTAGTATGCTACGGAATAATGCATTTTCACAAGTTTCCTTGCGCTGAAACAAGTATAATTCCAACGCATGATACTCAGAGTAATCCGAGGTCGAACACAGGGATTGTTTTCATTAATGTGTTACTTTCATGATATATGCAACTGGTTTTACAATTAATAAAAGATTTGGTGTGTACATGAATTTAAATTGCAATAAACATAAGCTGCGTTGATAAAATAAAAGTGCGATAAAAGTAAAGTCCTAAACTATTATGATACAAGATACAAGATTCATGATACATGATACTGAGTTCGAGACTGGCTGTAAAGTTATACAAAGAATCGTGGTATGCGAAGGCAAGTATTTATGTATGAATCAGAAATAGAAAGAATAATTAGTAAAAACATCGCAAGTTTGTTAATTGCGTTAAAGATGTAACTAAGGTCCCGCTTTCCCTTGGCGTACACCTCTCGATGATTGGCCGTGTTCCCATATCTCTATGGTGAAACAACGATGAACGTGATAAATGCAAGGTTGCTTCCATCTCTGGAAGTACTTCTTGCTTTAGGTAACGCATTCTTCCAACCCTCTCTCGATAGGCGGAATGGCATCTTCACTTCTTCTCTCACAGGTGAAGATGTCGTCTAGCATGCTTTAGCTAAACAAAATTATTTCCTTAACACAAATTAATTTACTTGCTCAATTCTTGTTAATTACCCAGGGAAATAAGAAAACATCATGGAGAAAGTGAATCATTGATGAACAGAAATAGACAAAGAGATAATGATGGAAATGATCATAACAATTAATACTAAGATTAAGCGTCTGATACGTGATGTGAATGATAGAGTAAAGAAGATGGGTATAAGTGATGAAAACAAGAGAGAAAAAAATAGAGAAGAGTGTCAACGTCTTGACACAGATGTGGATGGAGGTTTTGCTTACCGGCGTGTGGAATGGATGAAGAGAAGAGCTTCCCTCTCAGGCTTACTCGTTTGGTAGAAATGCCCTTCGTATGGAGCTTCGACAACGGGGATTGAAAGGATTCTTTGCTCGCAGACTCACCTCTCGGCCTTGTCTCTTGATTCTTCCCAGATCTACTGTGATTAAATGCTCAACCAATCTCTCTCTCAGATCAGTATTCCAGTCTCCCTTATCGAGTATACACAAGTATCAATTCTCTCGTATCAAGTATATCTCTTCAATGGAATTGCAAAAGCTATTCATAGGCGAAGCTTTGACTCTTTGCATTGTGGTCCCCACTTTATTGTTAAGGCAGTTCCTGAAATGGTGGAGTGAATATTCCTTCTGTTATGCAATCAATCCCCTCAGTAATGCACAATGGTCAGCTGTACACGCGTCAGAATCCTCTGCAATTGCATTGCTCTTTACATCTTCGATCGTTTGCCCGCATGCGGTGTTGTTTTTTTATTTTCGCATACGGTTGAAGTTGCGTTGATCACAAAGCTCTTTATCGACTGTCGCATGCACCGTCATTGCATTGATCGTCTCTTCATTATTGATTGACGGGCGCAATGCGACGTAGATGCGTTGTTTCGTTTATCTTTGAGCCATGAACGCATGCGGTGACTTGATTTCGTGCAAAACAGAACTGAAACATTCTTTTCTACCATAGCAATGGTGTCAGTGGGTGTGGCGACAATTTAAAATTCTTGCATTTCTTAGCCAATTTCCATATCGACGCAAATTTTCTTTCTTTTGGCCGCAATATCTAAATAAAATAGTATAAATAACTTGTATTTCTACAAGTTATTACACCCCCAAATTTAGATATATGTTTGTCCTCAAGCATATCTTCTATTAAGGAAATATTGCTCAATTCTTATCCTAAAATTTTACGTTGATTGGTTGCTCCGAATGCTCCACCTAGGCAACATTACTTAACAATGCAATTTCCTTCTATCCTTGATAATTCATAACAAATCCTTACTTTATTCTTCTATACAACAAATTTCTACTCAAAAATGTTTTTCTAGTTTTAAAAAGAATGTTTACCTCTTCTTGCAAAAAATAACTTGATATGTTTGGATGCGGTGGTCATTCATTTAGAGACTGTTTATTATGGTTACACCCTTCGTTAAAGGCTTGTTCCCTCGGGTGTCATACGAACATCTAGCTACGGTTGTGTGCCAATCTTACTTTAACTCTTGAATTTCAGATAAGTATAACTTTTGCTGTTCAGAGGAGTTGTCTCTTATATTCTTTTATTTTTCTTCTACTCATTTTTTTTCTCTTTTCATATTGCGTCGTTCTTGGAAACCCACCTTCATTTTGGCTTTCTCCCACGGGTGTCATGTGAACATCCAACTACGAGCAGGTTCTTTTAACGACTTAACTCATATCAGGTTGGGATTGTTTTGGGATTTTCCTTGCGGTGACATTGGAGTTTTGTATGAAAACAATTATTTTTAATGGAAATGAATGCATTTTTCTTAATGACCGCATCTACTTGATCGCATTGTTCAGACCTTCCCCACCCCAAAATTTAGAGATGTGCAAAGTTCTCATTGCGTTGTTTGGACATAATAGACAAAGACTTAGACAAATTTTAAAAAGAATGTTTGAGCAGAATTTTCAAGGATAAAAGGTAAAATAGTGTTATAGCCACGAATTAACTAAGTGTTAGTCAGAAAATACAAAGTGTGGTAAATGCTATTTAGTGTATGCATATTAGTCATTATGGCAGCGGAATAAATAACGCAAAATAAAAGATTAAGAATATTGCAAGAGGCTAAGGCATAGGGAAAGAATTGCTACTCAGTTGTATTACAAATTAACTAAGTATACAAAGAAATACAAATAACGCAATACAAAATTTTTCATCATGTACAAAGAATCAAAGAATTAGCTTTTATACAAAGAAAACAATTAATGAAGTTGTCTTTTGTATTTGATTTAGACGGGTGCACGATTAAAAATCTTCCATTAACAAAAATCCATATTTGCAAAGGACAGGCAACAACCATGTATCATCGCAACACTACCTAAACATAGTGCATTTTCACTAAGGACGGGCTAACAATACATATGAGCACAACACAGCCCTCAACGCAATGCATTTGGGTAGAATGGATGCAAAGTGTATCTTGTTGGTACAAGATGCACTCATCATCACAATGCATACCAGATGTTGATTGATTTATTTTGTTTTAGTTTATTTTGTTATATTTTTTTTCATCAACGCATGTCACAAGGACTTTGCAGTATTAATTCTCTTCTTATTAAACAATCATTCACTAGAATTTAAGGCCAACGCATTTAAGACAGAAAAGTAAGGAAATTAAAGAAAGCACGAAAATTAACGCATGTGAATTAAATGAGAAATAAATTCATAAAGCATTGAAAGCAAGTTTAAGGAAGTCATAAATAACAAAATTCATGAATCAATAAAGACGATAATTAAGAAAGCATGTAAACATAGAATTGAGATATGGACCGGAAGACAATTATTCTTGATGAACGCTATCCACACCTCCGCAGGCGATCAAGCTTGCCTGCCCAATGTCTTCAAGGACATTTTTCTCCTCCTGGTCTCATCCTGCAATGTATATAGGGAGAGATATGATCTACTTTGTTCGAGAATCACACCAGTTATGGAGAATGTGTTGCACATCTCTCAAACCTTGCATTCTCCGCAACCGTAGGTCTTGAAATTCCGGCGCTTAATCTGGTTCTAATGTGCTCCTGCACAAAATGTATGCTCGATCTCTGGGTCAGCTTCGAATTATGGATCAGTTCCAGTACTCATAAATCGTCAGACTGCTCTTCGCGATAAATAGTCAGTACAAAGAGATCTGTCCTGAAAAATATCACAAATGTACTCAACACTAACCGTTACCAATCCCCGGCAACGACGCCATAAACTTTTAAACGCTGAAAATCTGTTGTATCTAAAGATGGATGTGGAGTGTCAATGCTGTGTTATCCATTATTACTTCTAAATATATGCATTATCAACTATATGCTTGTAGTATGCTATGGAATAATGTATTTTCACAAGTTTCCTTGCGCTGAAACCAATTATAATTCCAACGCATGATTCTCAGAGTAATCCAAGGTCGAACACAGGGATTGTTTTCATTAATGTGTTACTTTCGTGATATATGCGACCGGTTTTACAATTAATAAAAGATTTGGTGTGTACATGAATTTAAATTGCGATAAACATAAATTCCGTTGATGAAATAAAAATGCGATAAAAGTAAAGTCTTAAACTATTATGATACAAGATACAAGATTCATGATACATGATACTGAGTTCGAGACTGACTGTGAAGTTATACAAAGGATCGTGGTATGCGATGGCAAGTCTTTATATATGAATCAGAAATAGAAAGAATAATTAGTAAAAACATTGCAAGTTTGATAATTGCGTTAAAGATGTAACTAAGGTCCCGCTTTCCCTTGGCGTACACCTCTTGGTGATCGGCCGTGTTCCCATATCTCTATGGTGAAACAGGGATGAACGTGTTGAATGCAAGGTTGCTTCCATCTCTAGAAGTACTTCTTGCTTTAGTTAACACATTCTTCCAACCCTCTCTTGATAGGCAGAATGGCATCTTCACTTCTGCTCTCACAGGTGAAGATGCCATCTAGCATGCTTTAGATAAACAAAATTATTTCCTTAACACAGATTAATTTACTTGCTCAATTCTTATTAATTACCTAGGGAATTAAGGAAACATCATGGAGAAAGTGAATCATTAATGAACAGAAATAGACAGAGAGATGATGATTGAAATGATCATAACAATTCATACTAAGATTAAGCGTCTAATACATGGTGTGAATGATAGAGTAAAGAAGATGAGTACAAGTGATAAAATGAGATAGAAACAAATACAGAAGAGTGTCAATGTCTTGACACAGATGTAGACGGAGGTTTTGCTTGCCGGCGTGTGGAATGGATGAAGAGAAGAGCTTCCCTCTCAGGCTTGCTCGTCTGGTAGAAGTGACCTTCTTATAGAGCTTTGACGGTGGGGATTGAAAGGATTCTTTGCCAGGAGACTCACCTCTCGGCCTTGTCTCTTGATTCTTCCTAGATCTACTCTGATTAATCGCTTAACCAGTCTCTCTCTCAGATCAGTATTCAAGTCTCTCTTATCGAGTATATACAATTATCAATTCTCTCGAATCCAGCATATTTCTTCAATGGAATTGCATAAGCTATTCATAGGCGAAGCTTTGACTCTTTGCATTGTGGTCCCCACTTTATTGTTAAGGAAGTTCCTAAAATTGTGGAGTGAATATTTCTTCTGTTACACAATCAATCCCATCAGTAATGCACAATGGTCAGCTGTACACGCGTCAGAATCCTCCGCAATTGCGTTGCTCTTTACATCTTCGATCGTTTGCCCACATGCGGTGTTGTTTTTTTTACCGCATGTGGTTGAAGTTTCATTGATCGCAAAGCTCTTGATCGACTGACACATGTGCCATCATTGCATTGTTCATCTCTTCATTATTGATTGACGGGCGCAATGCGACATAGATACGTTGTTCCGTTTATCTTTGAGCCATGAACGCATGTGGTGACTTGATTTCCTGCAAAACAGAACTGAAACATTCTTTTCTACCATCGCAATGGTGTCAGTGGGTGTATTGATGACAATTTATAATTCTCACATTTCATAGCCAATTTCCATACTATCGACGCAACTTTTCTTTCTTTTGGTCGCAATATCTAAATAAAACAGTATAAATAACTTGTATTTCTACAAGTTATCAAGTAGAGTACAACTTTTGTAGCTCCCAAAAAAAGCTTTTCCTTGCTGAATCTCAACCCGAACTCTTTCGATCCACCACTAGAGTTTTCCTACTATTCTCTGGACTCCGAACCGGGTTGTGGGACCCGGTGAATGAAGGAATGAAAAGGGGAAGAAATGATGGTTCAAGGTTAATTTGAGAAAGATAGGAGAATTTTTTGAAACCAAAAATAGAAATTTTTCCAAAGAAAGAAAAAGATTTCAAAAACCTCTTTTTATTAAATAATTACATGCATCTAATGCATGTAAAAACTCACCAAAATTCAACACCTCACAAAGCACTAAACCAAAGTGGGCTATGTGTCATTTTATAATGTTTACACATAGTCCACTTAAGTTAGTGGGATTATCAAACAAAAATGTTGGATAATTCCACTACCTCTAGTCAAGGGCAAAATGGTCTTTTTCCATTTGGTCAAAGTCAAACTTTGACTTTCCCTAGCGAAAAAGTCAACCCTTTGACTTTTTACAGTTTTGACCCTCTTGACTAATTTTGACCTCCGGAACATGAATCCACATTCATATTTTCGAAATTCATATCACATTTGAATATAGAGCGCCATACAAAAAACTGATAGCGATATCGCATATACTTGTCAGTTTTAATCCTTTTTCCTAATTCGAACAATTCGAATTAATCCGACATACTATTCTAAGTTTAATCCATATGAGCTAGCAGGGGGACCTAATGGACCTACAGATCATGGACTCCAACAATCCGAGATTAACCGGTAAAACTCTTTAACCTAATTAATCAACATTTGTTAGTTGCACTCTCCTCACTGTAGATATATTTCCGTCCATCTAATATAATCATAACAGTAAGTCAATCTTTCACAGGTTGTTCGTGGTCTTGGCTAGGTCAAAATACCGTTTTACCCCCGAGAATACTTCTTGTACCTTCAGTACCACTGAACCTCTAAAGAACAATTGATTCGTGGTCCAACCAACAAATCCAATTCCTTTCAGCCTAGTGAGAGGGTGAGGCCCCTTGTTCTTAGTCCGAAGTCAGCACTTAAGGGAACAACCTATCTACTATCCTTAGAGATGGGTAGGAGTGAAGTTTGTCTTGCACTCTATGTCCCCTATTTACCCAGTCTTACCCCTGAAATGGGAGGCTTATTGAGCCAGCACTGTTGAGCTGCTCTCACTCATACAGATCTAAGGATGATCTCAAATAAACAGGAGTTCATAGTTAGCTCAGGATTGAGATCAAGTTACCTAGGTCATCAAATTTGAATTAGTCAGTTTTAAACAGTAAACGGTGTTATAAAGTAAAAGTGACTAAGTCGTGATCCAGTCTTATACAAACTCATTGCATAGGATGCTCCCACTCACATATCTCTATATGAACGATTCAGGATCACATCGTTTGTACTAACTACAAAGTGGGCCGCATCCATAGTGTCCCCAGAACAAGGCGCCCAACTTTATCCCTATACTATAGACCATTTTAAGCTATATATTCGAACCTAATCCATGTTTTGTGTCATCACATAAAGTTTAAGTCTACATTAAATAGCCTCAGGACCTTAGTTTATTGGATTCAAGATTACAATTTCAATAAAAATTTTATCGAAAAACAAAACATAATATGTTTATCAATTTACAAACTACGAGTTTTAGGACATAAAATCCAACACATCGTTCTTAACCCCTGGGTCCCTTTTCGCGTTTTCGCTTGCCAGAAAGTTCGCATATAAAAATTGGGCCCTGGGTAGCCCCGTCGAGCCCGATAGCCATTTGGGGCACCAAATGAGCTCCATTCGCAAAATCGTCTGTCACACGACTTTTTTTTTCATCGTTCTTAAACCTTGGGTCAGTTTCCATATTTTCGTCTGCCAAAAAGTTCACGCACAAAAATTAGGCCCCAGAGCAACCCCGCCGAATCGGATAGCCATTTGAGGCACCAAATGAGCTTCGTTCGTAAAATCGTCCGGTGCACGACTTTTTTTCATCGTTCTTAACCCCTTGGTGCGTTTTCACGTTTTTGACCACTGGAAACTTCTTGCACTAAAATTGGGTCATAGGCCAGCCCTGCCCGGCCCGATATCATTTAGGGAACTAAATGATCTCTATTCGCAAAACCTCCTGGCGCATGGATTTTTTTCATCATTTTTAACCCCATAGTCCGTTTTCACGTTTCCACTCGTCGGAAAGTTCGTGCACAAAAGTTTGGCCCCGAGGTAGCCCCGCCGGGCCTGATAGCCATATGGGGCACCAAGTGTACGCAGTTCCCAAAACCGTCTTGTGCAGAACTTTTTTTCATCGTTCTAAACCACTGTGTCCGTTTTCGCAATTTTGCCTGCCGGAAATTCGCGCACAAAAATTGGGCTGGGGAAGGCCCGCCGAGCCCGATAATCATTTGAGGCACCAAATGAGCTCCGTCTGCAAAACCTTCTAGCGCACAACTTTTTTCATCGTTCTTAACCCCTTGGTCCGTTTTCGCATTTTCCCCCACCGAAAAGTTCGCTCACAAAAATTGGGCCATGGGGTAGCCCCACCGGACTGTTGGGATTGGTGTCCTAATTCTCCCAGAGTCTCGTTGTTTTGTAAAGATACACATTATTCAATGAATAAATGTTCAATGAATAAAATAACTGTTATTTAATTCTGGCATTTACTCATATCCAATAAACAAAACTCCTTGGTTATCTTATGTAAACATAAGCATGTATATGTGATATACAAGTGGATCATGCCTTAAGTGATAACCATCGGTTTATAGTATAAGGATTAATGTGGGATACCTGATCCTGTGACACTACAGATACGACCCGCTTTGTAGAGGTTTACAAGTGTTGTAAACTACTACATATGGTAGATCCTAACCATTCATGTGGAGGCGTGGAGCGGGGGTGTCCTATATAAAGAATTTGTATAAGACCTGGACCACGAGATGACTAGACTCTGTATATAATGCCGTTGATACTAGAGACATGCATCTCACCTAAACAACCATAGGTGACACGACCTCAATCTTGAGTGTTTTGGGAATGACTGCCTTTGAGGGCGGTCCTTTGATTAGTATGGGTGAGAGTGGCCAGATTGCCAACTTAACATGCTTATCTTTTTGGGGACTTGTCTGATCTGGGAGCTGGGAACTCAATCCACAAGATGGAATTCACTTCTTTCCCGAAGCAGGGATAAGTAGAGAGATTGCTCCCTTAAAGTCTGATTCCAGGGCTTGAACATAGTGGCCAGAGCTTCTCTTTGGAAGAGAAGACTCAGTCATAGTAGGACTATGACTTATGTTCATTAGAGGGATCAGTGGTACTTAAGAAGACAGATGTAACCAAAGAGGCATAACGGTTATTGGCCCAGCTATACTTACGAGCGATCTATGAAGGGTTATCGCACCACTGATTGGTTAAGATAGACACATAATATGTCTGTAATAAGAAGAGTTCAGCTATCGGTCTTTAGTGGAGTTCCTGGAAATTAATGAATGGTGGTTCCCGTGACTAAATAGTTTAGTCAAGTATTCACGTACCGTTGGAGCTTCGAGCTACAGGTTCATAAGGTCCCCTTGGTAGCTCAATGGATTTAGTTGACGATCAGTTCTTGGTGTTGATTTGAAATGTTCAAATTGACAAGAGGTATTTTGATTATATATGATATAATCAGTATGATGTATAAGATACATCTAGTGGAGGATTGATGTAAATGAGATTTACATTAAGTACCATGGAATAGAAAAGGAACTATGGTTTATATGTTTCATGAGATGAAATATTAAAACTATAGGTTATAAATATAGTATGATAAGTTGGTTATCATATATGTTTATAATAATATTAATTATTAGATAATTAATACTTTTTCTTTTAAATAACCAAACTACTGGGTGGTTATTGGATCATGGTAACCGTGAGTTTAAAAGAAAAATGGTTTCCTATTTTGAAAAAGAGGTTTTTACAAACATTTGAAAAGGTTTTTGAGTTTTCTCTCACGAAAAAGTAACTCACGAAGTCGTCAAGTAAATTAAGATTTACTAAATGACGGCTAGGCGAGCTAAACAATCGTGCAGTATTTACTAAACGATCGCATAGCTTTGCTAGACGATCACTGGCCTAAGTTAAACGATCGTGTAAAGTCTGTAGGTGATAGACCGAGCTATACGATGAGCTAAACATTCGTATAGATTTTGCTAGATGATCGCCTAGCTTTATCTAAACGATTGGGCATCGACCTATACGATAGGTCTCCGCCATCTCCCACTTGCCCAATCGTGTACATGATCGTTGTTTCCTCCGTTCGTCTACCTTATACCAAATTCGAACAGAGCCCACACTCTGGATTCTCACACCGAGAATACCAAGGTCGCCTTGTTGGTGGTGTGAGACTCAACTTGACACCGTCGAGGTTTTTCAGAGGCTGTTCGTTCATGTTGTGGAAGAGTTCATGGCTGAGGAGATCATTGAGGTCGAGCCCGAAGTGTTCGTACTGTGTTTGTGCGGTGTTGCGGTCATGTAGATCGGGCATTTGAGGCTGCTGTTGTTCGAGCGTTCATGCGCATCAGAGTGTGGAGACACTGCTGCATTTGTTCGTAATGTTTTTCCCTCTGTACATTTGAGATTCTCATGCTGTAATTTCTGTATTATTTGCATAACCGTTTGTTTTGAAGTCGATTGTAAATGTTATGTTCATTCATGATTGTAATTTGGAATAATCTTGTTCTACTACTCATGGAAATCTCGCTTTCAATTTCCTTCACTGGCCCAATAGCCATTTAGGGCACCAAATGTGCTCCACTCGAAAACCCACCAGCGCACGGCTTTTTTTCATCGTTTTTAACCCCTGGGTCCGTTTTCACTTTTTGCCCACGGGAAAGTTTGTGTACCAAAAGTGGGTTCCAGGGTAGCCCTACTGGCCCGATAGCCATTTGGGACCAAATGAGCTCCGTTTGTAAAACCCATTGGTGGATGACTTTTTTTCATCGTTCTTCACCCCTAGTTCCGTTTTTGCATTTTCGCCCGTCGGAAAGTTCGTGCACAAAAATTAGGCGTCGGGGCAACCTCACCAGGGCCGATAGCCATTTGGGGTACAAAATGTGCTTGGTTCGTAAAATCGTCTCACGCACAACTTTTTTTCATCGTACTTAACCCCTGGGTTCATTTTCGCGTTTTCGCTCACCGGAATATTCACGAATAAAATTTGGCCCCCGAGGCAACCGCGCCTAGCCTGATAACCATTTGGGGCACCAAATGAGCTCCGTTTGCAAAATCGTCTTGCGCACGACTTTTCTCATCATTCTGAACCTCTGGGTCCATTTTCGCATTTTCGCCCACTGAAAAGTACACACACTTGGCCCTGAGGGTAGCCTTGCCGAGCCTGATAGCTATTTGTGACACCAAATGAGCTCCATTCGTAAAACCATTTGGCGCACGATTTTTTTTAACCATTCTTAACCCCTGGGTCCGTTTTCGTATTTTGGCCCACCGGAAAGTTTGGGTACAAAAATTGGGCCCCGGGGTATCCATGTCGGGACCGATTGCCATTTTGGGCACCGAATGTGCTCCATTTGAAAAACTATCAGGCACACAGTTTTTTTTCATCGTTCTTAACCCCTTTTCTGTTTTCACATTTTCTCCCACTAGAAAGCTCATTTACAAAAATTGGGCTCAAGAGCAGCCCCGCCGACCCCGATAGCCATTTATAGCACCAAATGGTTCTATGCGACAAACCGTCTGGCGCACGACTTTTTTTCGTCGTTCTTAATCCTTGGGAATGTTTTCGTGTTTTCATCTGCTGGAAAGTTCGCGCACAAAAATTGGGGCCCATGGCATCCCCATCAGGACCAATAACCATTTGAGGCACCAAATGAGCTCTGTCCACAAAATTGTTTGGTGCACATCTTTTTTTCATCGTTCTCAACCCTGGGTCTGTTTTCGCGTTTTCGCCCATCGAAAAGCCCGCACATAAAATTGGGCCCCAAGCCAGCCCTGCATGGGCCCGATAGCCATTTAGGGCACAAATAAGCTCCATTTACAAAACCTCCAGGCACACGACTTTTTTCATCGTTCTTTACCCCTTGGTCCGTTTTCGCGTTTTCGCCCACCAGAAAGTTCTCGCAAAAAAAATTTGCCTCGAGCAGCCCCGTCGAGCTCGATAGCCATTTGGGGCACAAAATGAGTTGTGATCGTAAAACCATTTGGTGCACGCCTTTTTTTTCACCGTTCTTAACCCCTTGGTTCTTTTTCGCGTTTTTGCTCGCCAGAAAGTTCACGCACAAAAATTTGCACTGAGGCAGCCCCACCGGGACTGATATTTGGGGCACCAAATTACATCCGTTCGCAAAACCATCTACGTACAGCTTTTTTCATCGTTCGGGGTCCGTTATTGCATTTTTTCCTGTCTGAAAGTTTGCGCACAAAAATTAGGCCCCGAGACAACGTCGCAGGCCCCGATAGCCATTTGGGGCAACAAATGAGCTCCATTCACAAAATTGTATGGTGCATAGCTTTTTTTTATCCTTCTTAACCTTTGTGTCCATTTTGTTTTCATTCGTCGAAAAGTTCGCGCAAAAAAATTTGGCCTCGGGATAGCCCCACTGGGCCCGATTGGCATTTGGGGCACCAAATAAGCTCCATTAACAAAACCATCTGGTGCACGAATTTTTCTTATTGTTCTTAACCCCAGGGTTCGTTTTTGGGTTTTCGCCCGCTGAAAAGTTTGCGCACAAAAATTGGGGCCCGGGGCAGCCTCGCCAGGTTCGATAGCCATTTGGTGCACCAAATGAGCCCCGTTCTTAAAACCATCTGGCACACAAATTTTTTTCATCGTTCTTAACCTTGGGTTCGTTTTTGCGTTTTCGCCCATCGGAAAGCCCGCACACAAAAATTGGGCCTTGAGCCAGCCCTGCATGGGCTTGATAGCCATTTAGGGCACCAAATAAGCTTCGTTTGCAAAACCACCAGGCACACAACTTTTTTCATCGTTCTTAACCCTTGGGTCCATTTTCCTTTTTTTGCCCACCGAAAAGTTCACGCATAAAAATTGATCCCCGTGGTAGACCTGCCGAGCTCGATAGTAATTTGGGGCACATACTAAGCTTCGTATGGCGCATGGCTTTTTTCACCGTTCTTAACCCCTGGGTCTGTCTTCGCATTTTCGCCCGCCAAAAATTCACGCAAAAAAATTTGCCCCTGGCAACCCCACTGGGACCGATAGCCATTTTTGGCACCAAATGACCTTCACTTGCAAAACCATCTACGCACAGCTTTTTTTCATCATTCTTAACCCCTGGGTCCGTTTTTGCGTTTTCGCCTACCGAAAATTTTGCACACAAAAATTAGGCCCCTGGGCAACCCTGAAGGCCCCGATAGCCATTTGGGCAACAATTGAGCTCTCCATTTACAAAACCATATGGCGCATGTCTTTTTTTCATCCTTCTTAACCCCTGGGTTTGTTTTCGCGTTTTCACCCCTCGGAAATTTCGCGCACAAAATTTTGGCCTCGGGACAGCCCCATCGGGCTCGATAGGCATTTGGGGAACCAAATGAGCTCCATTCACAAAACCATTTGGCGCACAACTTTTTCTTATCATTTTTAACCCCTCGGTCCATTTTCGCATTTTCGCCCATCGGAATGTTCGTGCACAAAAATTGGGGCCCGGGGCAGCCCCACCGGGCCTGATAGCCATTTGGTGCACCAATTGAGCTCCATTCGAAAACCACCTGGCACACGACTTTTTTTTAAATGTTCCCTTGGTCCATTTTCGCATTTTCACCTGCCGAAAATTTCTCGCACAAAAATTAGTCCGGGGGGCGGCCCCGCAAGGTTCGATAGCCATTTGGTGCACCAAATGACCTCCGTTCACAAAACTGTCCGGCACACAGCTTGTTTTCATCATTCTTAATCCTTTGTTCTCTTTTTTCACTTTCGCCAGCTAGAAAGTTCACGCACAAAAATTTGGCTCAGGGGCAGCCCCGCCGAGTTGTATAGCCATTTGGGGCACCAAATGAGCTCTGTTCGTAAAATTGTCTGGCACATAATTTTTTTTTTATCATTCTTAACCCCTGGGTCCATTTTCGCATTTTCACCTGCCAGATAGTTAGTGCACAAAAATAGGGCCTAGGGCATCTCCACTGAATCCGATAGCGCCATTTGAGGCACCATATGAGCTCCATTCGCAAAATCGTCTGGCACACAAATTTTTTTCATCGTTCTTAACCCCTGGGTCCGTTTTTGCCTTTTCTCCCGCTGGAAAGTTCGCACGCAAAAAATTAAGCCCCGAAGCAACTCCGCCGAGCCCGATAGCCATTTGGGGAACCAAATGATCTTCGTTTGCAAAACCACCTGGCGCACGACGTTTTTTCATTGTTCTTAACCCATGGGTCCGTTTTCACCCGCTGGAAAGTTCGTTCACAAAAATTGCACCCCGGGGCATCCCTGTTGGAACCGATAACCATATGGGGCATCAAATGTGCTTAGTTCACAAAAACGTCTAGCGCACGGCTTTTTTTCATCGTTCTTAACACTTGGTTCATTTTTGCACTTTCGCCCGCCGAAAATTTCGCGTGCAAAAATTGGGCCCCAAGGAGCCCCGCGCTGGCCCAATAGCCATTTAGAGCACCAAATAAGCTCCGTTGGCAAAACTTCCAAAACCATGACTTTTTTTCATCGTTCTTAACTCCTAGATTCATTTTTGCATTCTCGCCCACCGGAAACTTTGCATACAAAAATTAGACCCCAGGGCAGCCCCGTTGGGCCCGATAGCCATTTGGGGCGCAGAATGAGCTCCATTCAAAAAATCGTCTAACAATAGACTTTTTTCATCGTTCTTAACCACTGGGTCAGTTTTCGTGTTTTCACCCGTCAGAAAGTTCGCGCACAAAAATTAGGCCACGGAGAAGACCCGCCGGACCTGATAGCCATTTGAGGCACCAAATGAGCTCTGTTTACAAAACTGTCTGCCACACAACCTTTTTTCATCGTTCTTAATCTCTGGTTCCGTTTTCACGGTTTCGCCCGCCGTAAAGATCACGCACAAAAATTAGGCCCTCGGGCAGCCCAACCGGGCCAGATACCCATTTCGAGATAAATGAGCTTTGTTCACAAAACCACGTGGCGCATGGCTTTTTTTTATCGTTCTTAATCCCTCTATTTGTTTTTGCGTTTTTTCCTGTCGAAAAGTTCGCTCACAAAAATTGGGCCCCAGGGCAGCCCCGCCGGGCTCGATAGCCATTTGGGGCACCAAATGAGCTCCGTTCGAAAAACCGTCTCGCGGACGACTTTTTTTCATTGTTCTTAACCCCTTTGTCCGTTTTCGCGTTTTTTCCCACTGGAAAGTTCGCGCGCAAAAATTGGGCCCCAAGGCAGCTCCGCCGAGCCAGTTAGCCATTTGGGGAACCAAATGATCTTCGTTTCCAAAACCGCATGGTGCACGACATTTTTTTCATCGTTCTTAACCCATGGGTTTCTTTTTGCATTTTCACCCGCTCAAAAGTTCGTGCACAAAAATTGTGCCCCGGGGCATCCCCGCCGGGCCTGATAGCCATATGGGGCACCAAATGCGCTCCGTTCACATAACCGTCTGGCGAACAGGTTTACATCGTTCTTAACCTTTGGGTTTGTTTTTGCATTTTCGCCCGCCGAAAATTTCGCCCGCAAAAATTGGGCCAAGGGAGTCCCACATAGGCTCGATAACCATTTAGATTAACAAATAAGCTCCATTTGCAAAACTTCCAGAACCACGACCTTTTTTCATCGTTCTTAACCCCTGGGTCCATTTTCGCGTTCTCGCCTACCGGAAACTTCGCACACAAAAATTATACCCTAGGGTAGCCTTGCTGGGCCCGATAGCCATTTAGGGCACAAAATGAGCTCCATCGTAAAATCTTCTAGCACTAGGCTTTTTTCATCGTTTTTAACCCCTGGGTTAGTTTTCCCCTTTTTCACCCGCCGGAAAGTTCGCACACAAAAATTAGGCCACGGAGAAGACCCACTGGGCTCGATAGCCATTTGAGGCACCAAATGAGCTCCTTTTGAAAAACCGTCTGGCACATGGCTCTTTTTCATCGTTCTTAATCCTTGGTTATGTTTTCACAGTTACACCCGCCGTAATGTTTGCACACAAAAATTAGGCACCCGGGTAGCCTCGTCGAGCCCGATAGCCATTTTGGTCACCAAATGAGCTTCGTTTGTAAAACCGTGTGGCACATGGATTTTTTTAATCATTCTTAACCCCTGGGTCCCTTTTTGCATTTTCGCCCGCTGAAAAGTTCGCTAAAAAATATTGCGCCCCATGGCAGCCCCGTCGGGCCCGATAGCCATTTGGGGAACCAAATGAGCTCCGTTCAAAAAGTCGACTGGTGCATGGCTTTTTTTTCATCGCTCTTAATGCCTGGGTCCGTTTTCGCCCATCAAAAAGTTTTCGCACAAAAATTGGGGCCCGGGGCAGCACAGCCAGGCATGATAGCCATTTGAGACACCAAATGAGCTTCGTTCGAAAAACCGTCTGGCGCACGACTTTTTTTCATCATTCTTGTTTTTGCATTTTTGCCCGCCGAAAAGTTTGCACACAAATATTGGGCCTCGAGGCAGTCCCGTCAGGTTTGATAGCCATTTGGGGCACCAAATGAGCTTGTTCGCAAAAGCATCTAGCGCACGACTTTTTTTCATCGCTCTTAACCCTTGGGTCCATTTTCGTGTTTTTTCCTGCCGGAAAGTTTGCGCACAAAAATTTGGCCCTGGTAGCTTCGTTGGGCCTGATAGCCATTTAAGAAACCAAATGATCTCCATTCGCAAAACCGCTTGGCGCACGACTTTTTTTCATCGTTCTTAACCCCTGGGTTTGTTTTTGCATTTTCACCCGTCGAAAAGTTCGTGCACAAAAATTGGGTCACGGGGCATCCCCGCCGGGCTCGGCGGCACCAAATGACCTCCGTTCACAAAACCCTAACCCTAATTCATAAAGAAGAGAAAATAAAATACTGAAAATAAAGGAAAATATAATGAAAAATATAAATTAAATTAAGAGGAAGTTGGGTGGAATTTAGGGTTAAATTTGATAAATTAAGAAATTTATTAATAATTATCCAACAATAGAATATATAACTATGAATATGTAAGCAGAATCGGGGAAGAATAATAAGGGAGTTGGAAGCTAGCGAATTCGGGGGACAAAGGAAATTAGATAACTTTTCGTTTGGAAACTGTTCATTGGAAGGCTTGGGAGGTTGAAATTAATAATTTGAAGGTGGGAATAATTTGGATACCTTTTGTAGGGAGACTATTCATTGGGAGATTTGGAGGTGAAAATTTATTATCAGTGTACGGGGTAAGTTAAAAATTAAAAAGAAAAGTGGAATCCACATGTCGCAAGCAGTGAGGGTGACCACTAGCGAGATTGGAGGAAGTTGGAGAGAATGAAGAGAGTGAGATTAGAGTGAGAGCGAGATTTGAGCAAGAGAATGGGAGAGAGCGAGACTGGCTGAGCAAGAAATGGGAGAGAGCGACACTGCCAAGATTCAAGCTAGCGAGAAGGCTGGAGAAAGCGAGATCCTTAGCGAGAAACATGGAGAGAGCGACACTACCGAGAGCCAAATGAGCGAGAAAGTTGGAGAGAGCGAGAGGAGAGAGCGAGATTTGGAAAGAATGCTGTGTTTTAAGGAAGGTAATGCAATCGTTGATATTTTTGATAATTAAGTAAAAACTTAAGCAATTTAGGTGGCAAAAGGAGATTTCACGCAGAAACTTAGGGATTAAAATGCACGGCCAAGATTACATGCCATAGGAGTATTTTTGGTTGGCAAACTTAAAATTAGACAACTCAAAAGCTCAGTTAACCCCAGTAATTTAAAAGAGGCCACTTGTAGGATGTGTTGTCACATAGAGAAGAATTGAAAACGACTATAAATATGAGGCTTTGGTTAAAGAATTAAACTCATTCTCAAACAAATTCTAGTAGTAATAGTCATATGGAGAGAGTGAGGTAGTTTTTTGAGTTTAAAAGAGAGAAGCTCGAGGAAAGCGCTGCCCAAATTTCCTCTAAGAGGGAAAGCTTACTGTGAGTGTTATAGCTTTATAGTTAACATATGTTGTGAGTGTTACATTGCTTTTAGTAACTCAGTAGATGTTGTGTGTATTATGATGCATGAGAAAATACCATCCCTGCTAGCATGATAATTTTGCTAGGTTAGTATGCGTGGTAAATGTTATGTCACTCTAGAGCATCATTTGTTAGCATGATAGTTGAGTAAAGTCAGTATATTTGGTGAATAGTACGTGCTTTGTTAGTCAGAAAGTACAGTGAGTAGCTTGATGTATTGTGGGTGTTATACTTCTTTGTTAGCACTGTGTCTTTGATTAATCAGTACGTAATGTGAATATTATAGTTGTATTACCTAAACATCACAGTCTTGAGGTGTTAGAATTTGCTATCCTATGAATTATAGGATTTTCCCTCATCTCTCGCAAGCATTACAGTAGAGTCCATTGTGAATATTTACTTAAGTTAAAAGAGAAGTGCATCATAAATACTGTGAAGCCATGATATCGTTTGTGTGTGACTATGGAAACTGCGATTATGTCCGGGATGTGATTAGCATGCATAACAAAAGGTGCTTGGTGGGGAAAATTGGTCGGCTTCGGTCGACGGGAAAATAATAGTCAGTGACGACCGGTGGGAAATATGGTCAAGTACCTAAGCATGACTAGTGGGATAAATAAAATGGTCGATGTGCACATTGGCGGGAATTGGGGTCATAGGAAGGTTTCCATAGGTGATTGTATTGTTTGATGATAGAATATGATTGCTATGTGTTGATGTTGGAATTGAAATTGGTAGCTGCGTGATTATACCATTGATTGCACTTAAGTTTAGTGTGAGTGCCAATATGTGATTGGTTTCCCAAAATGATGATTTTCAAAATGATTTTCATCTTTAAAAGAACCACTCACTAGGCTTAGTAGCTCACACTTTTTAAATTGTTTTCCTAACCCCCCCCCCCCCCCAGGTAGCGGAGCGGAGCGTTCAACAAAGAGTCCACCACCCACCACCATCAACTAAAAGCTCGATAAACTCTTGGAGCACGGCTCAGATCATGTATTAAAAGTATTGAAAAGAGAATTAAATTACATATATAGATAAATAGGTGGAGTATTGTAACCTTTTAGTTGGTTGTATAGATTAATAGGTGGGATAATGAAAACCTATTGATTACATGTATAGATAAATAGGTAAATGTTGTAAACCCATTGTAATTATAATAAATAGCGAAAACAATAGTTAGTACAAATATTGTCTTAGAAGGGTTATAATCACTCTCACACTCCCTTTCCGGTCTTAGGGGTTTAAGGCCTGGGAGGGGATGTGACATTTATGGATAAAACTTACACAGAAGCCAAGGTCATCCTTGACCGCATCTCGCGGAACATGGATGACTGGGTGGATGATGGGTATGGGGGAAGAGGCTCCGAGAGAAGAAGAAACGATAATGCCATTGTACTTATGGATACGATGACACCTTTTGCCGCACAGATGGCCGCGGTGACCTCTCTTCTACAATCGATGGCATTTAATCAAGGTGCCTTCTCCCAAGGATCGGCACAACCTAATGCGCCGACACAAGTGGCCGCAATAAGTTGCATCCAATGTGGAGGGGGCCATGCGGTAGAAATGTGCCCATCAAACCTGCAACAAGTGTGTTCTATCCAGAATAATCCGTACAGCAACACTTATAATCCCGGTTGGAGGAATCACCCTAACTTCAGTTGAGGAGGAAATCACAACCAAGGGGGGCCAAGTAACCATCAGAACAGCAACTCCGGGAATCGAGGAAACCCTCCACTTTTTCATCAAAACCAGAATCAGGGTCATCAGAGACAACCGCAAAACCAACCATCCTCCTCAAACACCTCTGGAAATTCATTAGAGTCCCTACTCAAGCAATATATTGAGAAAAACGATGTTGTAATGCAATCGTAGGCGTCTTCAATCAGAAACTTGGAGATCCAAGTTGGGCAACTGGCAGTCGAACTATGCAATAGAACACCTGGAACGCTGCCGATTAATTTTGAAGCCCTAGGATCTCACGGGAAGATGCAATGTCCTTGACGACATTGTGCAGGCAAGCTTGACTGCCTACAGAGGTGTGGATTGCATTCATCATGGGAAAAATGTCTTCCGGTCCATATCTCTAAATTTTATGTTTAATTGCTTTCTTAATTACCTTCTTATTGCTTTATGAATTTTTTTATTTATTGCTTCCTTAAACTTGTTTTTATTGCTTTATGAAATTACTTCTCATTTAATTCACTTGCATTAATTTCTGTGCTTTGTCTAATTTCCTTACTTTTCTGTATTAATTGCGTTACCTTAATTGTGGTGAGTAATTGTTTAAAAGAAATTGATTACCGCAATGTCCTAATGATTTGCGTTGATGAAAATAATAATAATAATAATAATAATAATAATAATAATAATAACAACAATCAACATCCGGTATGCATTGCGATGATGGGTGCATCTTGTGCTAACAAGAGACACTCTGCATTCATCCTACCCAACTACATTTCACTGAGGGGTGTGTTGCGCTCGCATGTATTTTTTGCCCATCCTTAGCAAAAACGCACTATGTTGAGGTAGTGTTGCGCCAGTAGAAATACCGTGCGCCCCTCCTCCAGAAATGCATTGAGTTGAGGGGAATGTTGCACTGATACATGCGTTGTTGCCCGTCCTCTACAAAGATGCATTTGCGTTGATGGAAGCATTGTGTTGATTCTTAACCTTGCGCCCATCCGAATAAAACACCAAAGATAAATTCTTTTTGCAAATAGAGTAGTCCAATCGTTTAGGATTCCAAGGAAATGATGATTTCGTAGATGAAAGGACGTACTTCTCTATTGATTCATAAATGTGAGGAGCATGGCGGCAGGCTTTTTTAGTACCTCGAGGCTTGCCGCCGCAGAATTTGCGTTAGGTTCATCAAGGCCCAACCTATAAATTCCCATTTCCTTCGTCTGAGAGAGCCTATTTGAGTCTTTTGCAAACAGAAACCCTAGCAGAGCCTTTGCATACCTAGACTTCAAACTTCCTTTCTAAAACCCTAAGAACTTTCCCCAGTTTTTTTCACTCAGTACATCCATGGCCGATCAGTCTTCCCATCCATCCACTTTACCCTCATCACCCTCACAAGGCCAAATCATTGCAAAAGAGGTGGCATTTCTCGTAGCAAGCCACCATCTCGCCGGTCAACTAAAACCCATCCCTCAAATCACTAAAAAATCTCGACGAAAGCCTGTAGCAACCGGACCACTACGCATTAGAGAGGGGTAGAGCACGGAGAGTGCCCCACTCCCAAAACTGTCTTCTGAAAGCTAGAGAAAAAGAAGAGACGAAAGAGAAGTGTTTGGGAGTATTTTGAGTAACATGGAGAAGAAAGGAAGGCTACCCGAAGCAGAGGTTGTTAATCAGCCACTACCTTTGAAGGAGCAGAAGGAGGAAGCTTCGAGAAGAAGTGCCCTGGCCGTTTCGGATCCTAAGGAAACTATTCAAACAGAATCCTATGAGGGACCCATCAGGGTTGCTTTGGAGGAAGCGGTGGCGAAGAAGTAGCCTGAAATGGCTGAGGAGAAGAAGAAGAATAAGATCAAAGAGAAGAGGGCTGAAGGAGAGGAGGAAGCCCATCCAATCAAGAAGAAAGAAAGAAGAACAAGTGAAAAGAAAGAACGCAGATGGGAGGAGACGTGACTGAAGAAGAAGGAAGAGAATATAAAAAGGGCTGAGAGCCCAGAAGTCGATGGAGAATCCACCTCCGCAAGGGTGGATAATGGGGAGTTAGCGCAACAAAAATAATCAGCACAACCTGAAGAGGAAATAACGCAAATAATAACGGTTGCGACTAATGATGGAGAAGATTCAGACATCACCCCCTTAGGCGGCGTCGCAAGGAGAATGCGCCGCAAGGGTCAACAGTCGACCTAACAATTTTGCAAAGTGCATTAGAAGAGAAGGAGAAAACAAGAAGAGGGTAGGAAGAAAAACAAGAGAAGATGTTGCGGGCACAACAAATCATCGCAGAAGGTAATCGAAGAAGAAAATTACAAGATGAGGAGCTGCGCCGCAACAACGCAATATCGACAGAAGAGGAAAGAATAAGGCTCGAGGAAGAACAACACATTTTGCTGGCCTTAGAGCAATTTGAAAGAGAATTTGAAAAAGACATGAGAGAAGAAGAGGAGGAAGAAAAGAAAAAGAAGGATGGGAAAGAGAAGAGGCGCCGAGTAAATGTTCAGCGCATTCGAGAAAAGAAAGGCAAAGAAATTGCGAAGTGGGAAAAGGAAGAACAATGCAAGGAAAGGGAAAGGAAACAAAAACAAAGATTCCACCTTGCATTGACAAAGGAGAAGAGCAAAGCAATAGCGGAAAGCAGTGAGCCTGCGTTGGCTAAGGGATGACCATCAAAGAAGAAAGAGAATGATGATATGATGATGGAGATGGGATACTTCCCTGCGCCAACACCACTACCGAACTTGATCACAATGAAAAGGGAAGTGCGATATCCATCCATCGTCATGATGATATGTTGTATTGGAACATGGATGGGAAACATTTTGCCATTTCCATCCATCGTCATCCCAATGGTAGTGCGAGACTTCTATAATGGATGGCTCCATGGTACCAAAGATGCGGTGACCATGAAAAGGGAAGTGGTGTCTCTCAGTGCAAAGGACATCAATGAATTATATCTGATGAAGAACATCCCAGATGTGTCGGGTAATAAAATCATTGATGATCCCACAGAAGAACAAATGGAAGATGCATTGAAGGTATTAACGCAACCGGGCACTCAGTGGTCGATCTTCTTAAAACGCATCAGAACTCTTGCATCCAAGAAATTACTTCCAGAAGCATGGCTTTGGGTATATCTGGTGAAACGATGACTCATCCCGACTTCACATGACAAAACAATTTCGAGGGACAGAGTCATGACCGCATACTGCATCGCACGCGGCATTCCAATAGATGTAGGCCAGTTGCTCGCAAGACAGATTTGAGGTTTTGTGGGGCATATAAGAGGCCAATATTTCTTTCCTTGTACAGTCTCAAGCTTATGCCTCTCACTAGGTGTGGCCTCATCAACGTCACGATTTTGAGAATGCTTCTCAAAGATTCCCCACATTGCCCCGAACTCCCACCTAAAAGGCCCATGATCGATTTAAATGTGCCGCAGCAGCCGAAACCCAAGAAACAGCGCAAGGTTGACAAAGGAAAGGAAAAAGTCCAAGAGCCATCGCAGCAAGATCAAGAACTCTTGGACCCTTTACCTTTGATCATTCGTCCTCCAAGCCCTATTACAGAACCCTTCTCCCCACTCCTTGAACATTTCACGAACCTTCTCTTTACTCCTGCTTCACCCAATGCATATTCAGTAGCTCCATCCTCCCCTTCATCTTCATCGCAATTTTCCCCTCCACCGCTGCATGTTGATGAACCACGTGATTTGGGTGAAGGCACTTTTGCCCAACCCCAAAACATTGATGGTGAAACATCGCAGGCGCATCCCACCTTTGCTACCTTTGCTACTGAACTTGCTGATATGCGTTCTCTTCTTTCTTATCAACATGATTATTTCTACCAGTAAAGAAATGAGGTAAACGAGCAACAAGAAGACTTGCAATGCAGTGTTGCTATGACAAGGCAGGTGTTGATCAATATTCAACGCAATATTTCAACTTTTTGACGACATATCTACATGGTCCCATGGTGCCTCCGCATCTTCAGCAACATCTTCATTTTGAGGAAGCTCCTCGAGTACCTCATCAAAATCCACCTCCTGAACCTCCTCCTCAATAAATTCTATAATTTTTTGATTGCGGTCATTCTTTGAGTTTTTCATTTCATTATTTTTCTAAGTAAAGAAGCTAATTCTTGATTCTTTGTACATGCTACAATTTCGTATTGCGTTATTTGTAATTCTTCGTATACTTGGTTAATTTTTAATACAATTGAGTAACAATTTTTTCAGTATCCATTAGCCTCTTCTTTATCATCCTTTGTCAATTATTGTGATGTTCTTTATATTTATTTTGCGTTATTCGTTGTGCTGCCATGATGAATTATATGCATATCTTAGAAACATTTCCCAAGTTTTGTATTTTCTAACTAACACTTAGATAATTCGTAGCAATAGCACTGCTTTGCCTTTTATCCTTCAAAATTCTACTCAAACCTTCTTTTCAAAATTTTGACTAAATGTTTGTCTATTCTGTCCAAAACAATGAATGAGAACCTTGCGCATCTCTAAATTTGGGGGTGGGGAAGGTCTGAGCAGATACGACCAAGTGAATGCAGTCATTAGAAAAATGTGTTCATTATAAAAATATATAAAATGTGTTCATTTATAAAAATATATAAATATAGACGTGAAAGGGACCTGGTCGTAGTTGGATGTTCGTATGACACCTGTGGGAGCAAGCAAAAACGAAGGTGGGTTTCCAAGAACGATGCAATATGAAGAGAAAAAAATGAAAGGAAAATAAAAGAATATATAAGACAACTCCTCTGACCAGCAAAAGTTAAACTTAGCTGAAAATCAAGAGTTGAAGTTGAGATTGGCACACAACCGTAGTTGGATGTTCGCATGACACCCGTGGGAACAAGCCAAAATGAAGGGTGTAACCATGATCAACAGTCTCTAATAAAATAACGCAACCCGACCACCGCATTCAAGTCGTACCAAGTTGTTTTTGCATGAAGAGGTAAATATTCTTTTTAAAACTAGAAGGGAATTTTTTAGTAGAGATTTGTTGTATAGAAGAATAAAGTAGGGCTTGTTTATGAATTATCAAGGATAGAAAGAAATTGTATTGTTAAGTAATGTTGCCTAGGTGGAGCATTCGAAGCAACCAATCGACGCAAAATTTAGGATAAGAACTGAACAATATTGCTTTAGTGAAGATATGCTTGAGGACAAGCATATATCTAAATTTGGGGGTGTGATAACTTGTAGAAATACAAGTTATTTATACTGTTTTATTTAGATATTGCGGCTAAAAGAAAGAAAAGTTGTGTCGATAGTATAGAAATTGGCTAAGAAATGCGAGAATTATAAAATGTCGTCAATACACCCACTAACACCATTGCGATGGTAGAAAAGAATGTTTCAGTTCCTATTTTGCAGGAAATCAGTCACCGCATGCGTTAATGGCTCAAGGATAAAATAAACAACGCATCGACGTCGGATTGCGCCCATCATTTAGGAACGAAGAGATGATCAACGCAATGACGGCGCACGCGACAATCAATCAAGAGCTTAGCGATCAATGCAATTTCAACCGCATGCAGTAATAAAAAATAACACCGCATGCGGCGCTCGATCGAAGATGTAAAAAGCAATGCATTTGCGGAGGATTCTGACAAATGTACAACTTTCAGTTGTGCATTTCTGATGGGTTGATTGCATAATAGAAGGAATATTCACTCTGCCATTTCAGGAACTACCATAACCATAAAGTGGGGACCACGAAGTCAAAGAGCCAAGCTTTACCTATAAATAGCTTTTGCAAATTCACTGAGAGATATACTTGAATACATAGAGACATGTATATACTGATCTGAGAGAGTGACTGGTCTGAGGCAATTTCCAGAGTAGATTCAAGATAACTACGAGATAAGGCCGAGAGGTGAGTCTCCAGGCAAAGAATCCTTCCAATCCCCGCCGTTGAAGCTCTATGCGAAGGTCATTTCTACCAGAAGAGCAAGCCTGAGAGGGAAGCTCTCCTCTCCATTTCTACCACATGCCGGCAAGAAAAATCTCCATTCGAAATCTGTGTCAAGACATTGATACTCCTTCTATATTTGTTTCTAATCTCTATTTCATCACTTGTATTCATCTTCTTAATCTTTCATTCACACCATGTATCAAACGCATAATCTTAGTATTAAATGTTATGATCATTACCATTATCATCTCTCTGTCTATTTCCGTTCATCCATAATCCATTTCCTTCATGATGTTTTCCTAATTCCCTGGGTAATTAGCAAGAATTAAGCAAGTAAATTAATTTGTGTTAAGGAAATAATTAAGTTTAGCTAAAGCATGCTCGATGGAAATTTCACTTCTGAGAGCAGAAGTGAAGATGTTATTCCGCCTATCAAGAGAAGGTTGGAATAATGCGTTAACTAAAGCGAGTAGTACTTCCAGAGATGGAAGCAACCTTGCATTCATCACGTTCATCCGTGTTTCACCATAGAGATATGGGAACACAGCCGATCACCAAGAGGTGTACGCCAAGGGAAAGCGGAACCTTAGTTGCATCTTTAACACAATTGACAAACTTGCGATGTTATTACTAATTACTCTTTCTATTTCTGATTCATCCATACAGACTTGCCATCGCATACCACAATCCTTTGTATAACTTCATAGTCAGTCTCGACCTCAGTATCATGTATCATGTATCATGTATCTTGTATCATATTAGTTTAGGATTTTATTTTATTTACGCAACCTTATTTTATCAACGCAATTTTATTTTCATTTCACTTTAGATTCCTGTATAAACCCAATTCTTTATTAATTGTAAAAA
This sequence comes from Benincasa hispida, assembly GCF_027475165.1. Taxonomy (NCBI): domain Eukaryota; kingdom Viridiplantae; phylum Streptophyta; class Magnoliopsida; order Cucurbitales; family Cucurbitaceae; genus Benincasa; species Benincasa hispida. The sequence goes on along the minus strand of NC_143482.1, from coordinate 8,888,357 downwards.
CCGGTCGCATGTATCGCAAAAGTAACGCATTAACGAAAAAAATCCCTATGTTCGACCTCGGATTATTCTGAGAAACTTGCGTTGGAATTATACTTGGTTTCAGCGCAAGGAAACTTGTGACATGCATTACTCCATCGCATACTACAAGCATATCATTAACAACGCATGTATTTAGACATAGTGTGCATAAGCGATAACACAGCATACCATTTCCATTTCTATGTCATCAAGTTTATGGCAACATGAGCTAGCATGATTCATTCATTCATATTCGTATTTGTTCACATGTTGTAAGAAGATAATAAAAACATCATGTCAGCACCCACCATGTTGTGCCGACCAAGTTACGACAATCCTTCTTGAGCAAATGTTTGCAAACACAATCACTACAAAGCCTTGCGGTAATGCTGCGCTCGACCAATGATTTCCTATTATTGTAATTTCCGCCTTGTGTCAACGTATATTCTGCATAAAAATACAAAAATCAACTGTTCCTATGTGATGAACGCATGTGACAGCAATGTAATAAACTTAATGCTTTTTGGACGCAATCTAACACATTTTATCAATGCAAGCCAGCATTGTTTAAGAACTTAGCAATATGATAACGTGCATTTCTACCCGTTATCATACCCCCAAATTTAAACAATGCTTGTCCTCAAGCATAATCTAAAGATTTCCTTTAGCAAGTCGACCGCAATGTTCTTTTCCTAGATTTCTCAAGGATACTTCATTCAACTCCTATACACCAAAGTTTCCTTAAGTCTTATTCAAGTCTTCTTAAAATATTTCTAAGACCTAGGGATCGCAAGCTTAACCTTCAAAAGGACTTTACTCGATTCTGGGACATTGCATGATTTATTTCAAAAAGAAAATTTTTCCACCGAGGTGTCAAATGATTTTATCCTTGCATATTTCTTGACATTATTAATTTTGTCTGACCTTGCGCTGATCCAAGTGCCTTGCCTTCATTTTGGCTTGCCCCCACATGTGTCATGTGGACATCCAACTACAAGCAATGCACTTTTTCTCAGACTAAACTCATACCTATTTGGCAGTAGAGTTGCGGTCATTTATATATGCGTTGATCCTGGCGACTTACTTTCGTTTTGGCTTGCCCCCACGTGTGTCATGCGGATATCCAACTACGGGTAAGTGCCCTTCTCAACTTAACTCTTATCAACATGGGTTTCCCTATTGCATTGACAGTGGAGTTGTTATTCTCAATTTATTTTTTCAAAATAGCAAGGTCAAAAATAAATACCTCACCCCTAAATTTAAAATGTAGCAATGTCCTCATTGCCAAAAGATTGAGAAAGCTTCGTAAAGAGAGTTTGAAAGAAAGCTAGCAGACCCCTAACTTCTAGAAATATATCATGAGGTGACTATCTTAAAGTTATGTTGACTCTAGTATATACGAAAGGAATAGAAGTATGTTTTTCATCATTGAAATCATAATTGGCAAAGAGACAGCATGCGGTAACTTACGAAATTTATCCATGTCAAATGATTGCGGTAATCAAAGAGGATGCGGTGATAAAACTTTTAAAACTAAAATGTGATGTGATAGTGCAAAATTTGAAATAGAAATAAGGAAGAATACACCCCCAAATTTGCGTTGTCGCCCGCATTGTGTATTGATGCATCCTTCTTTGCAGCGATTTATCTTCTTTGGATTGCGGTGACGGAATAAGATAAGTTGCTTCTTCGTGTATCATCTCTGCAATCCAACGCCTCGATCGTTGTAAGAAAACAAAGAGAGGGTCAAATAATTTTAAACAAAACAAAATTCTTTTACCGCAATCTCCATTTTTTTTTGTTAGAATATAGAAAAATAAGAGTAAGAATAGGTAAAGTCTGAAAAGATATAGTGAATTGAAAATTCTGAGTAGTAGAGAATAATTGAAGATTGCATGACTCCCAAAACTTACGTCCCTGATGGATTTCATTTGCTTGATAGTGCAAGGACCACCTACTTCCTTCTTTATTCAAAGTTCCTCAGTTCCACGGACTGACTTGGCAATGCCAGCCTTCTCTGTGATATGCTTTTACTCGCTGCCCATTAACTTTGAATATGTTGGTTCCATAATCATTTGATAATTCAACAACACCATGCGGGAATACCTGTGTAATTACGAATGGTCTGGATCAACGTGACTTTAATTTTTGCGGGAAGAGCCATAGATGTGAGTTAAATAGTAATACCCTATGTCCGACTTGGAGGTTTTTACTGCATATGTGTTTGTTGTGTCAGCGCTTGGTGCGCTCCTTGTAAATCTTTGCGTTCTCATATGCGTTAATCCTTCATTCTTCTAGCTCGACAAGTTACATTTTTCGCACTTCTCATGCTTTCTTCAAATCAAAGTTCAGCTTCTTTACCACCCACAATGCCTTATATTCTGGATTCAGAGGCAAATGGCACACCTTACCAAATACCAATGCATATGGGGACATACCTATGGGTGTTTTAAATGCAGTCCGGTATGCCCACAATGCATCATCGAGCTTTGTTGCCCAATCTTTTCATGAAGGCCTTACTACCTTCTCGAGTATCAGCTTAATCTCCCGATTGGACACCTCAGCCTGACCATTCGTTTGCGGATGGTATGCGGTGGCCACTTTGTGGAGAATGTTGTATTTGCGCAATAGCTCCTTAACAGTATGATTGACAAAGTGAGACCCCTCATCACTTATTATGGCACGTGGGCTGCCAAAACGAGTGAAAATGTTTTTCTTCAAGAATTGAGAGACTACCACCACATCACTTGCGGCGCATGCCACTGCCTCTACCCACTTGCATATATAATCGACGGCTAATAAAATATAGTGTTTACCATTCGAAGGAGGGAATGGTCCCATGAAATCAATACCCCACACGTCGAACAATTCAAGCTCCAAGATGGTGTTCATTGACATTGCATGTTTCCATGAAATGTTACCTATGCGTTTGCACCGATCACACTTCATTACGTAGTCGGCTTCATCCTTAAACAATGTTGGCCAAAATAATCCACTCTATAAAACCTTAGTTGCGGTGCGCTGTCCTCCGAAGTGCCCACCATATGGTGAGTTGTGACATTGCGATAATATGCGTTGTTGAGCAGCATTTGGTACGCATAGTCGTAGAATCTGGTCTGCCCCCTTTTTATACAGGATCGACTCATCCCAATAATAATATCTGCATTCATGTTTAAGCTTCCTCTATTGGTGGTAGGTATAATCTTCAGGAAATTTTCTGCAAACCAGATAGTTGACTATGTCTACGTACCAAAGCAATTCTTCAATATGGAACAGCTGCTCATCCGGGAACACCACACTCACCTCTGACTCATTACAGTCAACCTCAGGGTTTTCCAATCTGGACAAATGATCCGCAACTTGGTTCTCTGTCCTCTTTTGTTCAATTATTTCTATGTTAAATTCTTGAAGGAGGAGAATCCATTTGATCAACCTCGGCTTTGCATCCTTCTTTGTCATTAAGTACTTTATTGTTGAATGATCAGTATGGATGAGTACCTTCGTCCCCAGCAGATATGCTCGAAATTTTTCCAACACAAAAATTCTTGCAAGAAGCTCTTTCTCTGTGGTGGTATAATTGATCTGAGCAGAATTTAACGTCTTACTCGCATATGCGATGGGATGTAAGATTGTTTTTCTTTTTTGTGCCAAAGCTGCTCCCATCGCATACCCGCTTGCATCGCACATTATTTCAAAAGGAAGTGTCCAGTCAGGTGCAATTAACACGGGTGTGGTAATCAGGGCATTTTCAAAACTCTGAATGTGTTGAGGCAATTTTCGTCAAAATCAAATTTTCTATTAGCCTCCAACAACGCACTCAGTGGTCGTGCTATTTTGGAAAAGTCTTTGACAAAGCGTCTGTAGAATCCAGCGTGCCCCAAGAAACTTCATACAACCTTCATGCTTGTTGGAGGTGGAATTTTTTCAATTGCTTCTATTTTTTCTTTATCCACCTCTAGCCCGTCCCCGAAAACCTTGTGCCCTAACACTATGCCCTCCTTTATCATAAAATGGTATTTTTCCCAGTTAAGCACTAGATTCGTCTCTTCGCATCTCTTCAGTATCTTCTCCAAGTTGGCTAGATAGACTTCATAAGTATGCCTATAGACAGAGAAGTCATCCATGAAGATTTCGTCAAAGTCCTCAAGATAGTCTAAAAAGATGGCCATCATGCACCTTTGGAACGTCCTTGGCGAATTGCAGAGGCCAAACAGCATGCAGCGGAAAGAAAAGGTCCCATATGGGCAGGTGAATGTGGTCTTCTCTTGGTCTTCTGGAGCAATCATAATCTGGTTGTACCCGACATAACCATCCAGAAAGCAGTAAAAGTCATTTCTAGCTAGACAGTCTAGCATTTGATCAATGAACGATAGAGGGAAATGATCTTTCTTTATGGCCGCATTTAGCTTGCAGTAGTCCATGTAAATGTGCCACCAGTGACGGTCCTTTGCGGTATTAGTTCATTGTTTTCGTTTGGGACTACCGTCATGCCATCCTTTTTCGGCACACACTGCACGGGGTTGACCCACGTGCTATCTGCTATAGGATAAATAATGCCCGCATCTAACAATTTAATGATCTCCTTTTTAACGACCTCTTTCATCACAGGGTTGAGTCTGCGCTGATCTTCGATCGTTGCCTTATGGTCTTCTTCGAGACGAATGTGGTGCATACAGTACGCTGGGCTAATTCCTCTAATGTCAGCGAGCGTCCAGCCAATTGCTCGCACATGCTTCCTCAGAATGCTCATCAACGCATTCTTCTGGTCCTTATAAAGCTAAGAGGAAATAATAATTGGCAGCTTCTCATTCTTCCCCAAAAATGCATACTTTAAGTGGATCGGTAGGGTCTTTAATTCCAGTGTTGTGGTTCTACTAGGGACGATTGCGTTGTTTTTCTTTCTTCTTTTTCTGTTGGCTCTTCTTCTTGGTTTGCAATCATCTCTTCTTCCTTGCTTGTTTTTGTTATGATCGCATTACAGGTAGTAATGGATGCGCTTTCATCCTCTTCTTCATTCTCTTCGTCAAACTTTTCTTCTTCAATCAAATTTTGGTCGTTGTTTGAGTCATGCAGGTCTTCTTCGTTAGGAAACATCATGGCACGGATTATGTTGAACTTGAGCTTTTGTCCATTGATGCTCAAAGTGATCTCCCCTTTATGCACATCGACCTATTGATAAAAATGGTCGCCCTAGGATGATGGGCACATCTTTGTCGACCTCGTAATCCAAGATGATGAAGTCGACTGGTAGGATAAATTTGTCGATGGTGATCAACACATCCTTCACCTTTCCCTCTGAATGCACCAGAGATCTATCGGCCAATTGGAGAGTCACGGTCATGGGCATAAGTTGCCTTACATTCAGCTGCTTAAAGATCGACAGAGGCATCAAATTGATGCTAGCTCTAAGATCACACAATGCCTGCTCAATGTACAGTCCTTCTATGGAGCAGGGTATAGTAAAGTTCCAGGGATCGCTCATCTTCAGTGGAATGATTGATTTCGAACTCTGTGTTAAAGCCACCGTGGCAAACTTACTAGCTCCCCTTTTCTTAGTTACCATTTCCTTCAAAAAATTTTCATAGGTAGGCATCTTCTCAATCGCTTCATTGAATGGAATATTAATATGTAATTTTTTTAACATAGACAATAAGCATTGGTACTGTACCTCTTCCTTCTTTTTCTTTCTTAGTCTCTGCAGAAAAGGTGGTAACTGCACTCTCACGGTCTACTTCTCTGTTGGCTTTGAGATTGACGCAACTTTTGGCTCTATTGCTTCTTTTTCTCCTTCTTCTTGTGTCACCGCAAATTCAGGTTCCGGCGCAATGGGAGGATTCCTGCTAGGCTTCTTTCTTTCTCCCTTCATAATTTTTCCACTTCGCAATGTCACCACCTAACATTGCTCTTTACCTGATCCCCTTGAGTTGCGTGGGAGTTCCGTTGAACTCGACAGAGCCCCTTGGGTCTATTCTTTAGCTCGCTCACAATCTAGCTCATCTGTAACTCTAGGTTACGGATGGACGTAACCTGACTTTGAAGCACAGTTTCGTTTTTCTCTATGTACTGCTTCAACAGGCTCTCCAAGGAGGATGATTGCGGTGGTTACGAGCTACTGGCTTGATTGCTTGTTTGACCGTTGTTGCGTGAGAAGAATCCAGGTAGCCCTTCTTTCTGCGCCACGGATTGGAAATTCTGTTGCTAATTCTTCCATGCAAAATTGGGGTGGTTTCTCCACCTGGGGTTGTATGTATTCGAAAAGGGATTGTTTTTTATAAAGTAAACAGACTGTGGATTTTGCGGGCATTCTTCCATCGCGTGCCCATCACCGCAAGTCGCACATCTTGTGGTGTCTTGACTAATTGCGTTGATTTGCCCATTTTGTGGTGTTAGGCCGCTGATCGTTATTCCCTGAATTAAGTTCATCATTGCGGTCATCTGATTCTGTAGTGAAGAAATAGCACCATTACTTGCATCGGTATCCTTGATTCTCAATCTCTGATCACTCTCTCTCCAATCCTCGTGGTTCTTAGAGATGCGATCCAAGATGTTCTTAGCCTCATCATACGTTTTGTCAAGCAGATCACCAGCAGCTACCGCATTGGTAGCGGCCTACGAAGCGGGATTCAAACCATGATAAAAGATTTCCATCTGAAGGCAGTCTGGCAAACCATTGTGTGGACAGTCCCGGACCAATCTCTTAAACCTCACCCAGGCATCACTGAGTGATTCGTCCATGTCTTGTTCAAAATTTGTTATGAGTTTCCTTCGTCTAGCATTCTCAATAGGTGGAAAATATTTCTTCATAAATTTCTCTACGACCTGTTCTCATGAAGTAATCTCTCCCGGTTCGAGGGAATACACCCATTTCCTTGCCTTATCACAAAGAGAAAATGGGAACAAAGTTAGTTGAACTTCTTCGGCAAAGATGTTCGGGAACACAAAAGTATTGCAGATTTAGATAAAGCTACGTAGTTGGGCGTGCGGGTCCTCGCCATGCCGTCCTCCAAATTGTCCTGCAGTCTGGATCATCTGCAGCATCACCGGTTTCATTTTGAATTGGCTTCCATCAAGGGTAGGTCTCATGATTCCTAGAGAGAAATCATAGAGGTTTGGCGATGCATAGTTCCTAATGGGCCTATTGCGATCCTTTGCCAGCAGGATTGGATTTATCATGACGTTGTTTTCGTTTGGTGCTCTGTTTTCAGGCTACTCTGACATCTCTTCTTTCTCTAACTGTTGTTGTTGGCGGTCTCTTAATCTCCTTCTGAACGTTCTCTCAATCTCTGGATCATAATTCGCTAGAGATTGAGAGTCTGCAAAGAATTCAGAAAAATTACCGTTAGCACACTATTTTGCCGAAGTCCCCGACAACGGCGTCAAAAACTTGATGGTTATTTTATGATGTGGAATTGTGGATGATATGCGATGATGAAAATGCATTGAGCACTCAAGTTGTCTCAATGGGATCCAAGTGTAAAACCCACTGAGTTCCTGATAAGTCCAGGGTCGAACTCGGGGACTTGGGAAAATAGGTTGCGGTGGTAATTTTTAGGAAAACTTTGTAACCAAATAAATCATTAGTTTTTGAGGTTGTTGTTTGCGGTAATGAAAACAAACAAATGCGGCAGAGTTCGAAAAGAGTTGATAAATGGAAGATACGATGAGTATGTGGTGAATGGGTTGAGAAAAATTTCGGCTAACACTTCCTATGATGTGTTCATGCTATCCGATCATGCAACATGCATACAACAGTAAACCACCTCTCGGTGTGAATGCCATAGCTTTTAAGGCTAGAACGCTGTGATATATGCGATAAGTCTATAGGACCTAAACATAAGCCTCTATTCTTATTTATGCGATGATAACATGACGTGCACACAAATAAGGCGACCACATAATATCATTCCTATCTCTAGGATGCATCCGATGCAGGTTGGCAAACAGAGCTTATCTCTAAGTCTCTATCTCTTGTTTATGCAGTTCTAATCTTGCTCTCTCGAGTCTAGATTCTAACCTAGATCTCTCAAGTCTTAGGTTCTTTCTTTAGACTCTCTCTCGAGTAGCTTTAAAGGGATATTTGGCACAACATAACACAAGATAATCGACAGCAATGAACTTCCTAGGTCATGTTAGCTTAGTTCTTCTCAACCCATTTGACTAGTTTAGCTACTCATGCATACTAAGAGAGTGAACAGATGTAGAATAAGAACTTCCATTGTATAAATATAAAGATGAAGTACAAAACAACAATGCAAGAATAGAATAAAGATCCTGGTAGCAATCTCTTGCTTCCCAAGCTTTTACACTTTCTTTCTACTCGTGTCCAAAATATAATCTCGCTCTCGCGAGAGTCGGCCCGCTCTCTGCTTCTACGCTTCAGGGTTCTCTCTCGAGTTGCCCTGAGCAATCTCTGGCATCTCTACTCTTCTTTTGCTCCGCCTGAAAATAAAAAGGAAAACTATAGACAAAGACAAGCTGAGCTCTTAAATTCGTGAACAGGTGAACTGGTTAACCCCTTTTCTAAAGGATGCCTTTGGTATTTATAGAACTTCCAGGGTGAAAGGCAGCTTCTCTCTCACGATTGCACAGATGAGATGGCTTTAATTCCCTAACTCATGCACCGAATATTTGTCATCGAAAAGTTGAATGTACTTGTTATCGTTAGTGGCTGTGAACTTAATTCGGATTCGACTGTCATCAGCTTTCTGTCCCATCGTGATTAGTTATTCCTTTCACCCAGATGCACCCACCATGTTGTGCCGACCAAGTTGCGGCAATCCTTCTTGAGAAAATGTTTGCAAACACAATCACTGCAAATCCTTACGGTAATGCTGCGCTTGACCAACGATTTTCTATGATCGCAATTTCCACCTTGCGTCAACACATATTCTACATAAAAATACAAAAATCAACTGTTTCTATGCGATGAACACATGCGATCGCAATGTAATAAACTTAATGCTTTTGGGACGCAATCTAACACATTTTATCACCGCAAGCCAGCATTGTTTAACAACTTAGCACTATGATAACGTGCATTTCTTCCCGTTATCAATAGCCATTTGGGAACCAAATGATCTCCGTTCGAAAAATCGCCTAACGCACGACTTTTTTTCATCATTCTTAACCCATGGGTCCGTTTTTGCATTTTCACACGCCGGAAAGTCGAGCCCAAAAATTAGACCCCCAGGCAGCCTCACCAGGCCAATAGCCATTTGGGGCACTAAATGAGCTTCGTTAACAAAACTGTCTTATGCACAAATTTTTCCATCATTCTTAACCCTTGGGTTATTTTTGCGTCTTTGCCCACCGAAAAGTTCGCGCACAAAAACTAGGCCCCGGTGCAACCTCTCCGGACTCGATAGTCATTTGGGATACAAAATGAGCTCCTTTCACAAAACCGCCTTACGCACGATTTTTTTCATCATTCTTAACCCCTGGACCCTGATGGAAAAATCGGCATGCGTAGCGAAAATGAGAATCAATTTTACTCTAATTGCCCAAATTAAACATGCAACCCTAAATGAATTAATTAGGGTTATTTTGAAACAATACCTTTGAAGCTCCCGAAACTCCTCTATCGCCATTTGAACACGAACCAGACAACCACTAGAGCTGACCTACTATCCTCTGGACTCATAACTGAGTTGTGGGATCCGATGGATGAAGAATCCGAGAGAGAGAAAAAGAGATGGAAATTGTAGAGTGATATTTGGATTTTTTCAGCCCCATTTTTAAAAACTAATTTTGCAAAATTTCCAAAAATTTTTAATCCAAAATGACAAGCCCATATTTATAGAAAATTGCCATGCAAAATTGCATGAAATAACTTCATAAAAACCTAACACCTAGAATCCACTATCTAAGTGGGCTTAATGTCACCACTATAAGCCAACACCTAGCCCACTATTTTGTTAGTGGAATTATCCAACAAAAGTTTGGATTTTCCCACTAACTTTAGTCAAAGGGCAAAATAGTCATTTGGTCAAAGTCAAACTTTGACCAAAAAGTCAACATTTTGACTTTTTATAATTTTTTTCGTGTTGACTAATTTTGACCTCCCGAGAACGAATTCGCATTCATTTTCTCGAAATTCAAATCACATTTGAATATAAGGTCGGTCAAAGTTTGACTTTTCAAAGTCAAAAGTAAACTCTTTGATTTTTACATCTTTGACATTTCCATTATTTCCGAGCTTCCGAATATGAACGTATTCATATTGTTGATATTTAAATCACATTTAAAGCTGTATCTCTAAACTGAAAAACCGACCACTATATCACATATACTTGTTGGTTTCTCTCTCATCACCTAATTTGAATAATTCGAATTATTCCATCATACTGTTCTAAGTTTGTTCCATATGAGCTAGTAGGGGAACCTAATGGACCTATAGATCATGGGCTCGAACGTTCTGAGATTAGTTAGCTAAACTCTTTAGATGGAACTAATCAACATTTGTTAACTCACGAATCATTCCACTATAGTCCCATAGTTGCACTCCCCTCACTATAGATATATTTGTATCTATATGATATAACCATGATTAGTAAGCTAATCCTTCACAGGTTGTTCGTAATCTTGGCTGGGTCATAAAACCTGTTTTGCCCCCGAGACTACATCTTATTCCTTATGTTCCACTGATCCTCTAATGAACAATTGGTTTAAGGTCCAACTTATAAACCGAACCCCTCTTGGGCCAATGATAGGGTGGGGCCCCTTGTTCAAGACTTGGATTCAGTACTAAAGGGAACAACCTATCTACTATCCCTATAACGGGTAGGAGTGAATTCCGTCTTGCACCTATGTTCCCAGCTATCCATCTGATCTTACCCCTGAAATGGGAGGCTTATTGAGCCAGCGATAATGAGCTGCCCTCACCTATGCAGATCTAAGGATAATTCCGAGTGAACTGGAGTTCTTAGTTAGCTCAGGATTAAGATTAAGTTACCTAGGTCATCAAATAGCAAAATAGTCAGTTTTATACATTAAACGACATTTAGAACATAAAAAGTGACTATTTCATGGTTCAATCTTATGTAAACTCTTTACATAGGAGGCTCCCATTTTCATGTGTCCGCATGAACGGTTTAGGATCACATCGTTTGTAGTAACAACAAAATAGGCTGCATCCATAGTGTCCCCAGAATAAGGTGCCCAACCTTATTCATATACTATAGACTATTTTGGCTATATATATTTGAACTTGATCCACATTTATGTCATTACATAAAGTTCAAACTTAAACTTAATAGCCTCGGAACCTTAGTTTATTGGATTCATGAATATAGAATTTAAATTTACTAAATATTTTCACTAACAGCTTTATTGAACAAGAATATGATATTACAAACTACGAGTTTTAGAACATAAAATTCAACAGACCCATTTCTACTCTTTCACCCACTGGAAAGTTTGCATACTAAAATTGGGCCCAGGGGCATCAGCCGAGTTCGATAGCCAGTTGAGGCACTAAATGAGTTCTGTTTGAAAAATCGTCTGATGCACGACTTTTTTTTCATCATTCTTAACCCTTGCGTTCATTCCGCGTTTTCACCTGCCGAAAAGTTCGCGCACTAGAATTGGGCCCGAGGGTAGCCCCGCCAGGCCTGATAGCCAATTGTGGCACATGGGCTCCGTTCCCAAAACTATTTGGTGCATGGATTTTTTTCATCATTCTTAACCCTTTGGTCCGTTTCTGCATTTTCACCGGCAAGAAAATTCATGCACTAAAATTGGGACCGGGGGAACCCCTGTCGGGCCCGATAGCCAATTGGGGCACCAAATGAGCTACGTTCGCAAAACTATCTGGCACACGTCTCTTTTTCGTCATTCTTACCCCTGGGTCCATTTCCTCGTTTTCGCTAGTCGGAAAGTTCGCGCACAAAAATTGGGCCCCGGGGCATCCCCGGCGGGCCCGATAGCCATTTGGGGAACCAATTGAGCTCTATGCACAAAACTGCCTGGTTCACGACTTTTTTTACATTGTTCTTAACCCCTAGGTCTGGTTTCACTTTTTCGCCTGCCCAAAAGTTCGTGCACAAAAATTTTGCCCTACGTCAGCCCCGCCGGGCCCAATAGCTATTTGAGGCACCAATTGAGCTTCATTCACAAAACCGCATGGCTCACGACTTTTTCTACATCGTTCATAACCCCTAGGTTTGTTTTTGCGTTTTCATCTGCCGAAAAGTTCGGGCACAAAAATTGGGCCCCATGGCAGCCTCGCCGGGCCTGATAGCCTTTTGGGGTACCAAAAGAGCTCCGCTCCCAAATCCTCCTAGCACACGAATTTTTTTAATTGTTCTTAACTCCTGGGTTTTTTTAACGTTTTTGCCCGTCGGAAAGTTCACGCACAAAAATTGGGTCTCGGGGTAGCCTCGAAGGCCCGATAGCCATTTGAGGCACCAAATGCGCTTCGTTCGCAAAACCGCCTGGCACACCACTCTTTTTCATCGTTCTTCACCTGTGGGTTCGTTTTCGCATTTTCGCCTGTCGGAAAGTTTGCGCACAAAAATTTGGTCCCGGGATAGCCCCGCTGGACCCGATAGCCATTTGGGACAAAAATGAGCTTCATTCATAAAATGTCTCATGCACAACTTTTTTTTCAACGTTCTTAACCCCCGGGTTCGTTGTCGCTATTTCGTGCTAGAAAGTTCGTGCATAAAATTTGGCCCCCGGGCCAGTCGCGCTGGGCCCGATAGCCATTTGGGGCTCCAAATGTGCTCCATTCAAAAGACCACCACGCACATGGATTTTTTTCATCATTCTTAACCCCTCGGTCCATTTTCACGTTTTCTCCCGTCAAACAAATCGTGTACAACAATTGGGCCAGGGGCAACCTCATGGGGCCCGATAGCCATTTGTAGCAGCAAATGAGCACCATGCGCAAAACCGTCTGGCTCATGACGTTTTTTTATCGTTCTTAACCCCTAGGTCCGTTTTCGCCTTTTTTCCTGTCGGAATGTTCTTGCACAAAAATTGGGCCCCGGTGCAGCCACGCCAGGCCTGATAGCCATTTGGGCCACCAAATGAGCTCCGTTCACAAAACCGCTTGGTGCATGGCTTTTTTTTCATCATTCTTAACCCCTGGGTCCATTTTCACGTTTTCGCTCGTTGGAAAGCCTGCACACAAAAATTGGGCCCCGTGGCAGCCCCCCAATTCCCGTAGCAATTTGGGGCACTAAATAATCTCCGCTCACAAAACCACCTAGCACACGAATTTTTTTCATCGTTCTTAACCCTTGGGTTCGTTTTCGCGTATTCGCCAATCGAAAAGTTTGCGCACAAAAATTGGGCCCTAGTGTAGGCCCCCTAGGCTTGATAGCCATTTGAGGCACCAAATGAGCTCCGTTTACAAAACTACATAGCTCATGACTTTTTTTACATCATTCTTAACCCCTAGGTCTGTTTTTGCATTTTTGCTCGCCGACAAGTTCGCACACAAATATTGGGCCTCGTTGGAAGCCATAGCTCATGACTTTTTTTACATCATTCGTAACCCATAGGTCTGTTTTTGCGTTTTTGCCCACCGAAAAGTTCGCACACAAAAATTGGGCCTCGTGGAAGCCTCGCCAGGCTCGATAGCCATTTGGGGCACCAAAAGTGCTCCGTTTCCAAAACCTCCTGGCGCACGACTTTTTTTCATCGTTCTTAACCCCTAGGTTTGTTTTCGCGTTTTTTCCTGTCGAAAAGTTCGCGCACAAAAATTGGATCACGGGGTAGCCCTGCTAGCCTGATAACCATATGGGGCACCAAATGAGCTCTGTTCGCAAAACCACCTGACGCACCACTTTTTTTCGTCGTTCTTCTCTCCTGGGTCTGTTTTCCCGTTTTCGCCCATCGAAAGTTCGCGCACAAAAATTGGGCCCCGGGGCAGCCTCGCAAGCCTGATAGCCTTTCGGGGCATTAAATGAGCTTCGTTTGCAAAATTGTCTCGCGCACAACTTTATTCTTAACCCCTGGGTTCATTGTCGCGTTTTCGCCTGCCAGAAAATTCGCACATAAAATTTGGCCCCTTGGGCAGCCGTGCCGGGCCCAATAGCCATTTGGGGCACCAAATGAGCTTCGTTTGCAAAAGCGTCTAGCGCATGGCTTTTTTCATCGTTCCTAACCCCTAGGTCCATTTCCACGTTTTTGCCCGCTGGAAAGTTCGCGCACAAACATTGGCCCTCGGGGTAGCCCTGCTGGGCTCAATAGCTATACCATATGAGCTCCATTCGAAAAACCATTTGGCGCATGATTTTTCTTCATCATTTATAACCCCTGCGTCTGTTTTCGCGTTTTCGCCTACAGGAAAGTTCGCGCACAAAAATTGGGTCACGGAGCAGCCCCACTGAGCATGAAAGCTATTTGGGGTACCAAATTTGATCCGTTTGAAAAATCGTCTGGCACATGGCTTTTTTACATCATTCTTAACCCCTGGTCCGTTTTCTCGTTTTTTCCTGCCGAAAAGTTTGCGCAAAAAAAGTGGGCCCCGGGTAGCCCCGCTGGACCCGATACCCATTTGGGGCACCAAATGTGCTCCATCCGAAAGACCACCAAGCGCATGGCTTTTTTCCATCGTTCTTAACCCCTGGGTCTGTCTTCGCATTTTCGCCCGCGGGAAAGTTCGTGGACAAAAATTGGGCCCTAGGGCAACCACACAAGGCCTGATAGCCATTTGTCGCACCAAATGAGCTCCACGTGCAAAACCGTCTGGCACACAACTTTGTTTCATTGTTCTTAACCCCTGGGTCCATTTTCGCGTTTTCGCCCGCTAAAAGTTCTCACACAAAAATTGGGTCCTGGTGAACCCTGTCGGGCCCGATAGTCATTCAGGACACCAAATGATCTTCGTTTGCAAAACTGTCTAGCACACGTCTTCTTTCATCATTCTTAACTCCTTGGTCCATTTTCGCTTTTTCGCCCGCAAGAAAGTTCGTGCACAAAAATTGTGGCCCAGGGTCGTCCGCCAAGCCTGATAGCCATTTAAGGCACCAAATGAACTCCGTTTGCAAAACTGTCTGGCGCACAGCTTATATCATCATTTTTAACCCCTCGGTCCGTTTTCATGTTTTTGCCCACCGATAAGTTTGCGGGAAAAAAACTGGGCCCCGAAGTAGCCCCACCGAGCCCAATAGCCATTTGGGACACCAAATAAGCTCCGTTTGCAAACTCGCTAGGCACATGAATTTTTTTAACCATTCTTAACCCCCAAGTTCGTTTTTGCGTTTTCGCATGCCAGAAAGTCGTGCACAAAAATTAGGCTCCGAGGCATCTAGGCTAGGCCCATAGCCATTTGGGGCACCAAATGAGCTCCGTTCACAAAACCATCTGGTGCTAGGCTTTTTTCATCGTTTTAACCCTTGGTTCTATTTTCACATTTTCGCCCACCAGAAAGTTCGCACACAAAGATGGGCCACGGGGAAGGCCCGTAAGGCCCAATAGCCATTTGAGGCACCAAATGAGCTCCATTTGCAAAATCGTCTAGCGCACGGCTTCTTTTCATTGTTCTTAACCCCTAGGTCCGTTTTCATGTTTTCGCCCGTTGTAAAATTCGCACAAAAAAATTAGGCCCCCAAGCAGCCCCGTCGAGCCCGATAGCCATTTGAGGCACGAAATGAGCTCCGTTCGCAAAACTACTTGGCGCACGACTTTTTTCCATCGTTCTTAACCCCTGAGTCCGTTTTCGAATTTTTGCTCGCCGGAAAGTTCGCGCAGAAAAATTAGGCCCTAAGGCAGCCCCGTCGGACCGGTAGCCATTTGTGGCATCAAATGAGCTCCCTTCGAAAAATCAACTGGCGCACGGCTTTTTTTCATCGTTCTTAACCCTTGGGTTCGTTTTTGCCCGTTAGAAAGTTTGCGCATAAAACTTGGGCCCCAGGGCAGCGCCCCGGGACCAATAGTCATTTGGAGAACTAAATGAGCTCCGTTCGCAAAACCGTCTATTGCAATGCTTTTTTTCATCGTTCTTAACTTCTGGGTCTATTTTTGCGTTTTTGCCCACTGGAAAGTGTGCGCACAAAAATTGGGTCAAGGGTAGCCCTGCCGGGCCCTATAGTCATTTCTGCAACCAAATGATCTTTGTTCGCAAAACTGTTTGACGCATGGCTTTTTTCATCGTTCTTAACCCCTGTGTCCATTTACGCGTTTTCATCCGCCGGAAATTTTAGTCACAAACATTGGGCCCCAAGGCATCCCCACCAAGCCCGATAACAATTTGGGGCACCAAGTAGCTCCATTCACAAAACCTTCTAGCGCACGATTTTTCTTCATCGTTCTTAACCTCTGGGTCTGTTTATGCATTTTCTCCCGTCGGAAAGTTCGCGGACAAAAATTGAGCACCATGGCTATCCCGCATGGGTCCGATAGCCATTTAGGGGCAGCAAATAAGTTCATTTTACAAAACCGCCATGCACACGACATTTCCTCATCATTCTTAGCCCCTGGGTCTATTTTCGCATTTTCATCCACCAGAAAGTTCGCGCATAAAAATTGGGCCCCGGTGCAACACTGCCGAGCTTGATAGCCATTTGGGGTACCGAATGAGATCCATTCGTAAACTTGTCTAGCGCACAACTTCTTTTCATCGTTCTTAACCCTTCGGTTCGTTTTTACATTTTCGCCTGCTAGAAAGTTCATGCACAAAAATTAGGCCCAAGGGCAGCCCCACCAGGCCCGATAACCATTTGGGGAACCAAATAATCTTTGTTCAAAAAACAGCCTAGCGCACGACTTTTTTTTATTGTTCTTAACCCTTGAGACCGTTTTCGCGTTTTCACCCGCCGGAAAGTTCACGCAAAAAAATTGGGCCCCAGGGCATCCCTGCCAGGCCCAATAACAATTTGAGCCACCGATTGAGCTCCGTTAACAAAATCGTCTGGCACATGGCTTTTTTTCATCGTTCTAAACCCATGGGTCTGTTTTGGCATTTTTGCCTGACGGAAAGTTTGCGAACAAAAACTCGGTCCCAAGGCAGCCCCATGTAGGCATGATGGCCATTTAGGGCACCAAATAAGCTCCATTTGGAAAACTGCCAGACACACGACTTTTTTTTATCGTTCTTAACCCCTAGGTTCGTTTTCACGTTTTCGCACAACGAAAAGATTGCGCACAAAAATTGGGCTCCGGGGCAGCACTGTCGGGCCCGATAGCCATTTGGTGCACCAAATGAACTCCATTAACAAAACCATCTGGCACACGACTTTTGTTAATTGTTCTTAACCCCTTGGTCAGTTTTTGCGTTTTCGCCCGTCGCTTGAGGCAGCCCTGCCAGGCCCGATAGCCATTTGGGACACCAAATGAGCTCCATTCAAAAAACCGTCTGGCACACGAATTTTTTTTATCGTTCCTAACCCCTGCGTCTGTTTTGGTGTTTTCGCCCGCTGCAAAGTTTGCACACTAAAATTGAGCCGTGGGGCAGCCCCGCTGGCCCTGATAGCATTTTGCGAACCAAATGATCTCCATTCGCAAAATCACCTAGCTCATGGATTTTTTTCATCGTTCTTCACCCCTTGGTTCGTTTTCACATTTCCACCCGCCGGAAAGATCGTGCATAAAAGTTGGGCCCCGAGGAAGCCCTACCGAGCCAGATAGCCATATGGGTCACCAAGTGTGCTCCGTTCTCAAAACTGTCATCCGCATGACTTTTTTTCATCGTTCTTAACCCCTCGATCCATTTTTGCGTTTTCGCCCACGGGAAATTTCGTGCACGATAATTAGGCCCTGGGGTAGCCCCGTCGGGCCCGATAGCCATTTGGGGCACCAAATGAGCTCCGTCCGCAAAACCGTCTGGTGCACGACTTTTTTTCATCGTTCTTAACCCCTTGGTCCGTTTTTGTGTTTTCGCTCGCTTGAAAGTTCGCGCACAAAATTTGGGCCTCTCCTACTGTAGTTAAGTATGCCCACTACCTCTGGTGAATCCCAAAGGAGACACAAACTGGTGAATCCCGAAGGAGACACAAACTGGTGAATCCCAAAGGAAACACAAACTGGTGAATCCCGAAGGAAACACAAAATCTAATGGGTATCTAATTAATCAGTAAGGACATTTGCACAGTCTCAACATCATAATCATCACTGTATGAATCTATGACATACATATAAACCTCAACATCATGGCTCTACAACATACACATATACCTCAACATCATGGTTCTACAACATACATGTATACCTCAACATCATCAGATCAAATACAACAATGGAAGCATATACCATCTCATACTAGCATTCAAGTGTCTATGTGCATAAATAAATAATTCGGATCTCGTAATAGAACATACTTTAATCATGTTATACTATCAACCTTTCATGTTGTCATTCTGCCATAATCTTCATTTAACATGCTAGCATACATCTAATGTCTGGCCCGTGGGCAGTTCCAGTAGTATACTTACCTCAAATTACGCCTAAGTGGCAAGCAATTTAATCTTTCTCCTCGCTTAGATGAATCTTGAATCAAGCCCAAAGTATAGCTTGTTCCAAAACTGCCTTCGATCTCTCAAACAAATGCCTCAATCTAGGAAATTCAATATACTGGTTAGAACCTAAAAACCCAACAACTATATTTTAATTTAATCCTTCGAAGGCTTAATATACTTACCAAAACGTTGCTTGGTCCAAAATTAGTTTCGAACTTAAGTTTGTTTGCAAACCCAACTTAATCCTTCGCAATGCCTGACAACACACTTCTACCCTAAAATTCCACTTATGCTCGAATCTATGGCCCAAACACAATGGGTATTAATAAATGGAAACCAAAACTTGATGGATAAAAAAATCTTCAAGAAAACCCATAAAAGTAACACCACCTTAGGTAGAGGAACGGTGACTGTGTGTCACGGCTGTGCGGACGCGAGCGGCTAGGATTCTGCAGAGGCGCAGTGCGCGGCGGATGCTCAGCGTCCGATCTGGGCCGCGGCTAGGGTCTCGGCTGGAGGAAGAAGAAATTGAAGGGGGGTGTCGACGGGTGCGTGAGGAAGAAAAGGGGAGTGGGGTTTGACTTTTTATAAAAAAAAAATAATAATAATAATAATAAAACAAAAAAGGAAATAAATATAATTACATTTAATTCCTTTCCGTTTTATACTATTAAATTCCTTTCCGTTTCAAAAGAAAATTAATTCCGGCCATTAATTTCCAATTTGAATAATTTCATGCCAAAATTAAATTCCCGCACTTACACTTGAAGTCCAAAATTCCAAAAATGCCCTCCAACTAATAACAATTACTGAAATTCCAAATAATAAAGTTACTGAAATTACATTATTACTAAAAAATGTGCAGGGTGTTATAGCTCCTTTCGCAAAATTATTTGTTGCACGGCTTTTTTTCTTCATTCTTAACCCTTGGGTCCATTTTTGCATTTTCGCCCGTTGGTAAGTTCGCACAAAAGTTGTGTCTCGGAAAAGAATTTAATAGTATAAAACGAAAAACCACGGGTGAAAAGTCCTACTGGGCCCAATAGCCATTTAAGGCACCAAATGAGCATCGTTCGCAAAACCATCTGGTGCATGGCTTTTTCTCAACATTCGTAACCCATGGATTCATTTTCGCTTTTTCGCCGACAAGAAAGTTCGGGCAAAAAAGTTGGTCCTTGAGGCAGCCCCACCGGGCCCGATAGCCATTTGGGGCAATAAGTGAGCTCCGTTCGAAAAACTGTCTGGCGCATGACTTCTTTTCATCATTTTTAACCCCAAGGTCCATGTTTCCGTTTTCGCGCACCAGAAAGTTCGGCACAAAATTTGGGTCTCGATGTAGCCTCGCCAGGCCCGATAGCCATTTGCGGGACGAAATGAGCTCTATTCAGAAAATCATCTAGCTCATGGATTTTTTCATCGTTCATAACCCCTGGGTCCGCTTTCGCTTTTACACCCACCGAAAATTTCGCGCACAAAAATTGGGCCCCAAGGCAGCCCCACAGGGCCTGATACCCATTTGTAGCACCAAATGAGCTCAAATTGCAAAACCATCTAGCACATGAATTTTTTTCATCGTTCTTATCCCCTTGGTCCGTTTTCGCATTTTCACCTATCGAAAAGTTCACGCCAAAAAATTGGGCCCCAGGGCAACCCTGTCAGGCCCGATAGCCATTTGGGGCACCAAATGAACTCCGTGCACAAAAAAGTCTAGCGCACGACTTTTTTTCACCATTCTTAACCCCTGTGTCTATTTTTGCGTTTTCGCCCGCCAGAAAGTTCGCACAAAAATTAGGCCTCGGGGTAGCCCCATCGAGCTCAATAGCCATTTGGGGCACCAAATGAGCTCCGTTCGCAAAACCATCTGGCGCACAAATTTTTCATCGTTTTTAACCCTTGGGTTCATGGGTTTTTGCCCGTCGGAAAGTTTGTGGAGAAAATTGGGGCACACGGCTTTTTTTCATGGTTCTTAACCCCTGTGTCCAATTTCGCTTGTCAGAAAGTTCGTGCACAAAAATTGGGCCCCAGGGCAACCCTGTTGGGTCCAATAACCATTTGCGGCACCAAATGAGCTCTGTTCAAAAAATTGACTGGCGCACGACTTTTTTCCATCGTTCTTAAACCCTTGGTTCGTTTTTGCATTTTCGCCAGCCGAAAATTTCGCGCTAAAAAACTAGGCCCTAGGGCAGCCCTACCGAGCTCGATAGCGATTTGGGGCACCTAATGAGCTCTATTCGCAAAATCGTTTGGCGCCAGGCCTTTTTTATCATTCTTAACCCCTTGTCCGTTTTCACCTTTTCTCCCGCTGAAAAGTTCACGCACAAAATTTTGGCCCTAGGGCATCCGCACTGAGCCCGATAGCCATTTGGGGCACCCAATGAACTCCATTCGCAAGACCGTCTGGCTCACGAATTTTTTTCATCGTTCTTAACCCTAGGGTTCATTTTCGTGTTTTCGCCCACCTAAAAGTTTGCACACAAAAATTGGGCCCCAGGGCAACCTCACCGGGCCCGATAGCCATTTGGGGAACCAAATGATCTTCGTACGCAAAATCGCCTAGAGCACGTGTTTTTTCATTATTCTTAACCCCTGGGTCCATTTAGCTTTTTCACCTGTTGGAAAGTTCTCGCACAAAAATTAGGGCATGGGGCATCCTCACTGGGCCCGATAACCATTTGAGGCATCAAATGATCTGTGTTCACAAAACCGTTTGGCGCACGGCTTTTTTTCATCCTTCTTAACCCCTAGGCCCGTTATCGTGTTTTCGCCCACCAGAAAGTTCATGCACAAAAATTGGGCCCTAGGGCAGCCCGCTGAGCCCGATATGCATTTGGGGCACCAAATAAGCTCCATTCGCAAAACCGCTTGGCGTACGACTTTTTTTCATCGTTCTTAACCCCTAGGTTCATTTCGCGTTTTCGACCATCAAAATGTTCGCGCAAAAAAATTAAGCCCCAGGGCAGCCTTGCCAGTCCCGATAGCCATTTGGAGCAAAAAATGGTCTCCGTTCGCAAAACTGTCTAACGCCAGGCTTTTTTCATCTTTCTTAACCCCTAGGTTGGTTTTAGCATTTCGCTCATCGGAAAGTTCGCACACAAAAATTACGCCATGGGGAAGGCCCGCTAGGCTAGATAGCCATTTGAGGAACCAAATGACCTTCAATCGCAAAACTGTGTGGCGCACGACTTTTTTTCATCATTCTTAACCCTTAGGTCCGTTTTCGTATTTTCGCTCGCCGGAAAGATTCCTCACAAAATTGGGGCCTTGGGGCAGCCCCACGGGGGCTGATAGCCATTTAAGGCACCAAATGAGTTTCGTTCCAAAAATTGACTAGCGCAAGGCTTTTTTTCATCGTTCTTAGCCCCCGGGTCCATTTTGACCCCCCAAAAAGTTCGAGCAAAAAAGTTGGGCCCCAAGGCAGCACTGCCAAGCCTGATAGCCATTTGGGGCAAAACTGTCTTGCGCACGGCTTTTTTTCATCGTTCTTAACTCCTGGGTTCGTTTTTCCGTTTTCACCTGTCGGAAAGTTTGCGCATAAAAATTAGGCCTCGAGGCAGCCTCGTCGGGTCCGATAACCATTTAGGACACCAAATGCATTTGCAAAACTGTCTAGCATGTAACTTCTTTTCATTACTCTTAACTCCTGGGCCCATTTTTTCGAGCCTGATAGCCATTTGGGGAACCAAATGATCTTCGTTCGCAAAACCGCCTGGTACACGACTTTTTTTCATCGTTCTTAACCTCTGAGTCCATTTTCGCGTTTTCAACCGCCGAAAAGTTCGCGCACAAAAATTTTCCCCTAGAGTGTCCCCGTTGGGCCCAATAGCCATTTGAGGCACCAAATGAGCCCCATTCGCAAAACCGCCTGGCGCACGGCTTTTACTCATTGTTCTTAACTCCTGGATTCGTTTTCGCGTTTTCACCTGCTGGAAAGTTCACACATAAAAATTGGGCCCCGAAGCAGCCACGCCAAGCCCGATAGACATTTTGGGCATCAAAAGAGCTCCATTTGCAAAACCATCTTGCACACGGCTTTTTTAATCGTTCTTAACTCCAATGTCCATTTTCGCGTTTTCGAACAATGGAAAATTCACACACAAACATTGGGTACCGGGTAGCCCTTTCGAGTCTGATAGCCATTCGGGGCACCAAATGAGCTTCATTCACAAAAATGTCTAGCGGACAGATTTTTCTCATCATTCTTAACCCCTTGTCTGTTTTTGCATTTTCGCCCACTGGAAAGTTTGTGCACAAAAATTGGGTCCCAAGGCAGCCCCGCCAGGCTCGATAGCCATTTGCGGCACCAAATGTACTCCACTCAAAAAACTGCTAGGCGCACGACTTTTTTTCATCGTTCATAACCAGTGGGTCCGTTTTCTGGTTTTCACCCGCCAAAAAGTTCGCGTACAAAAATTGAGCCCCGAGGTAGCTCCACCGGGTCCGATGCCCATTTAGCACCAAACGACCTCCATTCACAAAACTGTTTGGTGCACGACTTTTTTTCATCGTTCTTAACCACTAGGTCCGTTTTCACATATTCGCATCTTCGCCCACCGAAAAGTTCGCACACAAAAATTGGGCCCTGATGTAGCCCCTCCGGGCCCAATAGCCATTGGGGTAAAAAATGAGCTTCGTTCGCAAAACCGCCTTGCGCAGATTTTTTTTCATCGTTCTTAACACCTTAGTCTGTTTTCACATTTTTGCCCGCCACAAAGTTCGTGCATAAAAATTTGGTCCGAAGGCATCCCTGTCGGGACCGATAGCCATTTGTGGCACCAAATGAGCTCTGTTCGCAAAACCGCCTAGCAGACGACTTTTTTTCTTCGTTCTTATCCACTTGGTTCATTTACGAGTTTTCGCCCACCAGAAAGTTCACGCACAAAAATTGGGCTCCAAGGAAGCCTCACCGGGCATGATAGCCATTTGGGGCACAAAATGAGCTCCATTCGCAAAATCGTCTGGCACACGACTTTTTTCATCGTTCTTAGCTCCTACATCTGTTTTCATGATTTCACCTGTCGGAAGGTTCGTGCACTAAAATTGGGCCTCGAGGCAGCCCTGACGAGCCTGGTAGCCAGTTGGGGCACAAAATGAGCTCCATTCGCAAAACCGCTTGGCGCACGACTTTTTTTCATCGTTATTAACCCCTCGGTCCATTTTTGCATGTTCTCCTTGTAAAACCCGAACCCTAATTACCTTAAGTAAGAAAGTGTAAGTTATGTGATGTCTTCCAATGAGTTGTAATGAGATTATGTTTTGGTTAGGAGTGATGGAGGAAAAAAGCAAACAAAGGAGCAAGAGAACTCTCGGATGGCTATGTAGGAAAGAATGGTCAAATTTTGGCTAAGTATGGGAAACCAAGAGGAGACCATGCTATCGTATGAGACTTAATGCTGAATTGTGCTGTGATGGAGTGGGAAGAAAATGGCTTAATCAAATCTCAGCCATTAATCTTCATTAGTGGGCTAAGTGGCCCAAGGAGATTTCATGCAGGATTTTGGGCGATGGTAAGCAGAAAGGCCGATTTATTTAATTGGTTTGAACAAATTACTTAGGCTATTCATGTAATTTCAGTGGCATTCGAAAGCTCTGAGAGTTTATTTTCTGCAGCTGTGCTGCTAGAGGGAAAACTCACCGGAATAAGGCCGGAGGAGCAAAATAAACATGAAGGGTTCGTTTCTTAGGTGAATTTAGGCAATCAGTGAAGAGTTGAAGCTCTAAGACGAATCACAAATATTTTTGAGCTAAACATTTGAGGTAATATTATTAACTTAGTTATAAACAACTTTGTAGAATGAAACATTTTAAGATGAGGCATGGAAATCGAGTTATATATTTTTGAAATTTGAACTGGAAATTATTGAACAAGCAGGCAGCTGCTTGAATTGGGGTCAATGATGAAGTTTTGAACCTCCAGATAAAACGAAAAAAAATTTCGAGCTGAAATTTTAAGGTAATGTTTCTAACTTGATTCTAAGTAAGTTTGTAGAAGAAATTTTCTTGAGATCAGTTCTTGAAATTTAGTTATGAATTGTTGAAATTGAATATGCAGTTTGATTCTCCAAAATTTTTCTAAGTATGGGGAGTGTGGGTGATCAAAGGGTTCATTCTTTTGACACCCAATCCCTCCAAATTGGCTAAGTTTCTGACCCTTAAAGTGAATGGTAGGAGACACAATGTTATGGTTTGGCATGTGAGCATGATTTATTGAGTAGGCCTAAAAGGAAGGCTAATGTAAACACTAAGTAGAATGCTTATATGTGTAGGTTCAACTCCCATTGGAAAAGCCTATCAAGCCTTAAGGAAGCAAACTTGAAGGACCTGTGAGTGACTATAAATAATTTATAAATGGTTTATAAATATTTTAATAATCCATGCTTTATTGACAGTTACTTTTATGTTGGTTATTTTATAAGAAGTTCCAAGCAACGCATTTCTCTAAAGTTTATAAACGCATGCTAGTTACAAAGTTTATGAAATATGCTTTTGTACAATGGTTGAACAATGGTAGTTTTCAAAAGAAGACTCTATGACATGTTTATGTTACAAGTATTTGTATTATGTTTTAAAACATATGTGCTCTTAATGTTGTTGAGTATGCGTTAGCAAATGATGTTCTTTTGAAAACTATGATTTATGAGATCAAACTTTCAGTAAGCATGTTTCATGATAATGTTTTCTTATCAGATATTTTCAGCTCAATACTGAAGTACAAGGAGAAGGTATCCAAGCTGTAATACCTAGTTTCAGTTATGTTATGATTCTGATGCTGAAGTACATAGAGAAGTTATCAGAAAAATTCACTCAGTTCAATGATAAGCAGTGGTACCCTGCCTTAGTATGATCCTTGACATCAAGATCCAGTTTGCTTTACGTGCACCTATGACAGTTAATCAGTTCAGTAGGATTCAACAAAAGGGTTCTTTCCTAGTATTGGTTGTAAGGTGCTGAACAAAAGGGTTCTCACCCCAGCCCAGGCTTATGTTTGAGAGATCGATTCTCTCTTAAACATGATACCCGATGATAAGATTGAGCCACGAGGGTTCTTTCTTAGCATTAGCTAGAAGGTGTTGAGCAAAAGGGTTCTCACCCTAGGCTAAGCTAATATTTGAGAGATTGAACAAAAGGGTTCTCTCTTAAACATGATATCCGATGTTGAGATTGAACAAAAGGGTTCTCTCTCAACTGGGAATCAGTTTAGCTATGTTTTCACATACAATGGGTTTAAAAGTTTTATGTACACATTTGCTTGGCATGTTTTAGTTCCAGTACTATGTTTTCTAGCTTTCAGTTTAAGCATGAGATTTATGTTTTTATTAAGTCACTCACTTGGCGAGTAGCTCATTCTTTCAAATGTTTTTCTTTTCCCAGGTAGTGGTCCCCAGAGGTTAGTTGTCATCCTGCTCTGCCACTCAAGAACTCCAGTTAAAAGTCCAAAATCTAGAGAGAAGTTTTAGGTGTTTACTATATAAATTTCTGTGCATATGTATTGCTTATATTAGGGGCTAGTAAAGATATTGGGACCGCTGAACTCCATATGTGTTAATATGATGTAATTATGTTGTTGTTGTTGATCCCTGGTGTTCTGAGGTTATTTTTAAAGTTTCATTAGTTTGGTGGATGTTATATATGTACTCTAGGGATCTAAGCAGGTTAAGGATGTTAGTTAGGCAATAAGTGTCACAAAAGGGTTGGTAACTACTGTCATCACATTCACTTCTGGATTAAGAAGGGTAATCTGGGAGGGGGGGTGACACTCCTATCGGAAAGTTCACACACAAAAATTGAGCCCGAAGGCAGCCCTGCCAGGCCTGATAGCTATTTAGGGCACCAAATGATCTCCATTCGCAAAACCATCTGACGCACGACCTTTTTCATCGTTCTTAACCCCTGGGTTCGTTTCCTCATTTTCATCCATTGGAAAATTTGAGCACAAAAATTAGGCCTTGGGGAAGCCTAGCCGGGCTCAATAGCCATTTAGGCGACAAAATGAGATCCATTCGCAAAACCGCCCAACGCATGGTTATTTTTCATCGCTCTTAACCACTGGGTCTATATTCGCGTTTTTGCCCGCTGGAAAGTTCTCGCATAAAAATTGGCCCCCGGAGTGTCCTCGCCAAGCCTGATAGCCATTTGGGGCACCAAAAGAGGTCCATTCGCAAAACCATCTAGCGCACGACTTTTTTCATCGTTCTTAACCTCGGGGTCGATTTTTGTGTTTTCGCACAATGTAAAGTTCGCACACAAACATTGGGCCCCAGGCAGCCCTTCCAGGCCCGATAGCCACTTGGGGCACCAAATGAGCTTTATTCGCAAAAATGTCTGATGGATGGCTTTTTCTCATCATTCTTAACCCCTAGGTCTATTTTTGCATTTTCGCCACACTAGAAAGTTCGCGCACAGAAATTGTGTCCCAGGGCAGCCCTGTCGGGCTCGATAGACATTTGGGGCACCAAATGACATCGTTCGCAAAACCGTCTGGCACACAGCTTTTTTCTATTGTTCCAAACCCTTGGGTCCATTTTTCGCATTTTTGCCCGCTGGATAGTTTGCGCAAAAAAATTGAGCCCCAAGGTAGCCCCGCCAGGCTCAATAGCCATTTGGGGCACCAAATGTGCGCCACTCGAAAAATCGCTAGGCGCATGACTTTTTTCATCGTTCTTAACCACTTGGTTCGTTTTATTGTTTTCACCCGCCGGAAATTTCGAGTACAAAAATTGAGCATCGGGGTAGCCCCGCAGGGTCCGATAGCCATTTGTAGGACCAAATAAGCTCCATTCACAAAATTGTTTGGTGCGAGACTTTTTTTCATCGTTCTTAACCATTGGGTCCGTTTTCACGTATTCGCGTATTCACTCACCAAAAAGTTCGCGCAAAAAAATTGGGCCCCGATGCAGCCCTTCGAACCCGATAGCCATTTAGGGTACAAAATAAGCTTCGTTCGCAAAACAGCATCGCGCATGGTTTTTTATCGTTCTTAACACCTTTGTTTATTTTCGCGTTTTCGCCTACCGAAAAGTTCATGCACAAAAATTGGGCCCCGGTGTAGCCACGCCAGGCCCGATAGCCATTTGAGGCACCAAATGAGCACCGTTGACAAAACCACCTGACGCATGACTTTTTTTTCTTTGTTCTTAACCCTTGGGTCCGTTTACGAGTTTTCATCCACGAAAGTTCGCACATAAAAATTGGGCCTCAGGGAAGCCTCACCGAGCCCGATAGCCATTTGGGGCACAAAATGAACTCCATTCACAAAATCGTCTAGCGCATGGCTTTTTTTCATCGTTCTTAACCCTTGGGTCTGATTTCACGATTTCTCCCATCGGAAAGTTCGCGCACAAAAATTTGGTTCTGGGGCATCACTGCCTGAATCGATAGCCATTTGGGGCACCAAATGAGTTCCGTTCACAAAACCACCTAGCGCACGACTTTTTTTCTTTGTTTTTAACCCATGAGTCCGTTTACAAGTTTCGCCCAACGGAAAGTTCGCGCACAAAAATTGGGCCCTAGGGAAGCCCAACCAAGCCCGATAGCCATTTGGGGCACAAAATGAGCTCCATTCGCAAAACTGTTTGGCGCACAACTTTTTTTCATCGTTCTTAACCCCTAGGTCCATTTTTGAGATTTCGCCCGCCGAAAGGTTCGCGCACTAAAATTGAGCCTCAAGGCAACCCCAACCGGCCTGGTAGCCAGTTGAGGCACCAAATGAGCTCCATTCGCAAAACTGCTTAGCGCACGGCTTTTTTTCATCGTTGTTAACCCCTGCGCCAAAACGTTTGCGCACAAAAATTGGGCCCCAAGGCAGCCCCGCCAGGCCCGATAGTTGTTTGGGGCACTAAATGATCTCCGTTCGCAAAACCATCTAGCACACGACGTTTTTCATCGTTCTTAACCCCTGGGTCAGTTTCCTCATTTTCGTCCATCGAAAAGTTCGAGAACAAAAATTAGGCCCCAGGCAGCCTCGCTAGGCTCCATAGCCATTTGGGGGATAAAAATGAGCTTCATTCACAAAATCACCCAGCGCATGGTTGTTTTTCATCGTTCTTAACCACCGGGTCCGTTTTTGCGTTTTCGCCCGCTGGAAAGTTCTCGCATAAAAATTGGCCACCAAAGTGTCCCCGTCGGGCCCGATAACCATTTGAGGCACCAAATGAGCCTCATTCCCAGAATCACCTGGCATACAGCTTTTACTCATCGTTCTTAACTCCTAGGTTCGTTTTCGCATTTTCGCCCGCTGGAAAGTTTGCTCATAAAACTTTGGCCTTGAAGCAGCCGCGCCTAGCCCGATAGCCATTTGGGGCACCAAGTTATTTATGCTGCCTTATCTAGATATTGTGGCCAAAAGAGAAGGAATATGCGTCGATTGTATGAAAAGTAGCTCAAAAACACAATAATTATGAATTATCGCAATTACACCCACTAACATCGTCAAGATGGTAGAAAAGGATATTTTTACTCTGTTTTGCAGGAAACCGAGTCACCGCTTGCGATCAAAGCTCAATGAGAAACTGAACAACGCATCTCGATCATATTGCGCTCGTCAAACCACAAGGAGGAGACGATTAACGCAATGATGGTGTAATGCTACAATTAATCCAGAGCTGAATTTCAACCGCATGCGGTAATAAAAACAACACCGTATGTGAGCAACCGATCGAAAGATGTAGCTGAGCAACGCAAATGCAGAGGATTGTGACACGTGTACAACTAACCATTGTGTAGATTTTACGATCTGATTTCATAACAGAAAGAATATTTATTCCTCCATCTTTGGAATTTCCATAACAAGAAGTGGGGTCCACAAGCCAATAGTCAAAGCTTTTCACCTATAAATACCCCCATAGAATTCAGAGAAGATATACTGAATACGGGTATATTTGATACGAGGGCTAATTAAGGCTAGATTATTAAGAGAAAGGCTGAGTTGAGTACTGATCGAAAGAAATCTGGGAAAAGAAGAGACAAGGCGAGAGGTGAGTCTCAGTGCAAATCTACCAGATCCTCGTCGTGAAGCTCTATGCTTAGACCCTTCTACCGGTTAAGCAAGCCTGAGAGGGAAGCTCATCCATCCGTTCACTCCATCCATGCCGGTAAGCAAATCTCCTTCTAGATCGGTGCTAAGACGTTGGCGCTTATTTGTTTCTAACTCTATTTCATCAAGTGTATTTCATCTTCTTAATCTCTTCATTCACAAATCATGTATTAGACGCTAAATAGTTTTATTGAATGTCTCAATCATTTCCATTCCCACTTCTCTGTCCATTTCCGTTCCTCCATTAATCGTTTTCTCCATGAAGTTTTCTTAATAACTTGGTTATTAATATGGATTAAACGAGTAACTTAATCTGTGCTAAAGAGATAAATGCGTTTAGCTAAGGCATGCTAGACGGTATCTTCACCTGTGGGAGCAGAAGTGAAGATGTCATTTTGATCTGTCGAGAGAATGTTAAAAGAATGTGTTAACTAAAGCGAGTAGTACTTCAGAGATGGAAGCAACCTTGCGTTCATTACGTTCATCCCTGTTTCACCACAGAGATGTGGGAACGCAGCTGATCACCGAGAGGTGTACGCCAAGGGAAAAGTGGAATAGTACTTATATCTTTAACACAATTAAGGAACTTGCGCTGTTTATATTAGTTATTTTTTCTGTTTCTGCTTCGCACATAAGACTTGTCACCGTATTACACGATATTTTCATAATCTTCACAGCCAGCCTTGACCTCAGTATCTTGTATCATGAAACCTGTATCTTGTATCATCTTAGCTTAGATTTATTTTATCGCAATTTATTTTATTATCGCATTTTTACCGCTTTACTTTACTTTATCGCATGTTTAATTACTTGTACACAAAACTCTTTTATAAATTGAAAAACCCCTGGTCACATATATCACAATCATAACGCAATAAACTAAAACAGCCCTGTGTTCGACCTCGGATCACACCAAGAAACTTGCGGTGAAATTATACTTGGTTTCAACACAAGGAAACTTATGACAACACACAGCATACTACAAGAACATTCGTTAATAATGCATATCTAGAAGTAGTATCACATATCATCGCATAAAATCTATGTCATCAAGTTTATGGCATGGAATTGCATCATACTAAAAATACGCGTTACAAGTTTATGGCGCCGTTTCCAGGAAATGGTTAACGGTTTATTGTTTGAGTGTGTTTCTGGTGTTTTGAAGGACAAATCTCATTGTACTGGCTGTTCAATGTGGAGAGCAGCTTGACGGTTTATGAGTACTGGTGCTGAACCAGAATTCGAAGCTGACCCTGAGATCGAGCGTACCTTTTCGCACGAGCATGTTAGAATCGGATAAGGTGAAAGAAAGCAGCGAGTATAGCAGATAATAACGACAATGCGGTTCCCGTAGTAAATCAAGAGGCTGTTAGGCCAGCGCAGGATCCTGTTTTCCTGGCTGCTGATTGCAACATCCCCATGAGGAATAATGCGGCACCCAACCTGTATGATTTTTTGGCTGGGATTTCGAGGCCTCTTGTCGAAGAGAACGCAAGGTTCGAAATAAAGTTGGTCATGCTACAAATGATCCAAAATGAAGGGCAATTTGGGGGTCTGCAAGGTGAAGACCCACATGCCCACTTGACCAGCTTTGTCAAAATGTGTGGAAACTTCTCACTACCTAGCGTTACCACGGAGAGCATTAGACTATATTTGTTCCCTTACACCTTGAAGGACAAAGCCAAGAGGCAGGCTCACTTACTGGAGCCAAACGAGATCACATCATGGGATCGACTAGTGGAACGATTCATGAAGAAGTTCTTCCCACCGGTCGTCAATGCAAGGCGACGAAAGAACGTGCTGAACTTCGAGCAAATGGAGAATGAGACCCTGAGCACCGCCTGGGTCCGATTTCGAAGATTGGTGAAGAACTACCCACATATCAGGATACCCGATTGCATGTTGATGGAAACCTTTTATAACGGCCTGAATAGATCGACGTAGGCTGTTGCTGACGCCTCTTGGCAGGAGGTTTTATGGACAAAATGTATACTGAGGCTAAAGTCATCCTGACTACATATCGCTAAACATGGATGATTGCATTGATGATGGCTATAGAGGCCGAAGCGCCAAAAGAAGAAAGAATGAAATTGCCATTGTCCCTACAGAGACAATGACCACATTGGTTGCTCAAATGGTTGCAATGACCTCGATCCTTCAATCGATGGCAATCAATCAAGGAGCCATCTCCCAACAATTAGTGCAACCCGCTGCACTGGCCCAAGTGGCCGCAATAAGTTGTGTTAATTGTGGAGGGGCTCGTGTAGCAGAAATGTGCCCATCGAATCTCTAGCAAGTATGTGCCATCCAAAACAACCCCTTCAGCAACACCTACAATCCTGGCTAGAGGAGCCATCCTAACTTCGGGTGGGGAGGCAATCCTAACCAATGGGGTTGTTACGGGTGATTTGTATGTATGATATTCAATGCTCATGATGATGTGATACTACTACTTTTTATGCGTTAATTAGAGATGCTCAAGTAGTATGCCCTGCGTTGTCACAAGTTTCCTTACGATGGAACCAAGTGTAATTCCACCGCAAGTTTCTCGGTGTGATCCGAGGTCGAACACGAAGAAGTGGTGCCGGTTATTACGGTATGTTCATGGTATATGCAATCGGGTTTTTCAATTCTTTATAAAAGTGTGTACAGTATGTAAATTACAGCAAAATAAAGGAAAGCAGTAAAAATATGATAAAACATAAAAATACAATAAACCTAAACTAGATGTTACAAGATACCGGCTTTATGTGCAAAATACTAGGCTTAAGGCTGACTGTGAAGATTGTGCAAAGACGTGGAATGCGACGACAAGTCTTGTGAACAAATTAGAAAGAGAAAGATAAGTATTACAAACAACGCAAGTTCTTAATTGAATTGAAGGTATAAATACTGTTTCGCTCTTCTCTTGGCATACACCTCTCAATGATCGGCCGCGTTTCCCACATGTCTTTGGTGAAACAGAGTTTAACGTAATGAACACAAGGTCACTTCCATGTCTGGAAGTACTACTCGCTTTAGTTAACGCACTCTTCTGGCCTTCTCTCGATAGATCAGAATGACATCTTCACTTCTTCTTTCACAGGTGAAGATGCCATCTAGCATGCTTTAGCTAAACGTATTTTATAACTTTAATACATATTAAGTTCTTGGTGATTCATATTGCTCATCAATGGATTAAGAAAACATCATGAAGAAAGTGACTAATGGGTGAACAGAAATAGATAGAGAAAGGTAAAAGAAATCTATCGAAACATTCAATATTTCTAATAAGTGCTTGGTACATGATGTGTGAATGAAGAGATAAAGAAAATATGGAATATATTGAAAGAGAGATAGAACAGATACAATCTGGTGCCAATGTCTTGGCACAGATTCGATGGAAATCTGCTTGCCGGATCGGATGGTTTCAATGGCAGGAAGAGCTTCCCTCTCAGGCTTGCTTCACCGATAGCAGGGGTCTCTGCACAGAACTTCGATCGGGTATATAGCTGGTCGAATCTGAGATTTACCTCTCGGCCTTATCTCTTTCTCTTCCCTGATTTCTTCTTTTCAGAACTCAGCTCAGCCTTTTTCTCTCTAAAATCTTACAGCACTTAGCCCAGTATCAAATAGCATAATTTTCTCTGAATTCGCGGGGGTATTTATAGAAGCAGATCCTTTGACTCTGGCCATGTGGTCCCTACTTGATGGTTATGGTAATTTTGAAGATGGAGGGATATTATTCTTTCTATTATGCAGTCAGACCGTCAAATCTGCACAACAGTTAGTTGTACACGTGTCTCAATCCTCCGCCTTTGCGTTGCTCAGCTGCATCTTTCGATCATGGGTTCGCATGCGGTGTTTGTTTTTATTACTGCATGCGGTCAAAGCATAACTCTGGACCGACTATCGCATTGTGTCGTTAATTTGGTAATCGTCTCTTCATGGTTGATCGACGGGTGCAATGTGACAGAGATGTGTTGATTAGTTTCTCATGAGCCTTGAGCGTAAGCGGTGACTTGGTCTCCTGCAAAATAGAGTAAAGTTTGGCTTGTCCTCCATCTTTTTGGCGTTAGTGGGTGTAATTGCAAACATTTATGATTATTGTCATACTAGGTTAATTTTCATACAATTGGCGCATAACTACTAACTTTTGGCCGCAATATCTAGATAAGATAGCATAAATAACTTGTATTTCTACAAGTTATCAGGGGGTCAATCAACCATCAGAGTGGCAGTCGAGGAAATCCTCCTTTTCACCATAACTCGAACCAGGGGAAACCAAGGCAATCGCATAACCAGCAACCCTCATCACCAAACACCTCTGAAAGCTCATTGGAGGCCCTGCTTAAATAATATATGGACAAAAATGATGCAGTAATGCAAGCGCAGGTGTCTTCAATTCAAAACTTGGAGATCTAAATGGGCCAACTGGCATCTGAGCTGAGAAATAGAGCACCAGAAACGTTGCCCAGCAACTCTGAAGCCCCGGGATCCAATGGAAAGGAGCAATGTCCCTAGGACATTGGGAATGCAAGCTAGACCACCTGCAGGGATGTGGATTGCACTCACTCAAAGAAACACATCTTCTAGTCCATATCTCACATCTATGTTTAATGCTTTCTTTAAACTCCTGTCTTACTGAATTCCTGAATTTTGTCTTTACTTCTTCATTTAATTCGTTTCTTGACTTTATGAATTTAATTCTTCATTTATTTCCTTTGCATTTATTTTTGTACCATCTTTAATTCTTTTAACTTTTCTGTAATTAATGCGTTAGTCCTTAATTGGTGAATGATTGAGAAATAAAGGGAAATTTATTGCCGCAAGTTATAGCAACTTGCGTTGATGAAAAATAAATAAAATAAAATAAATGTAATGAAACAATCGACATCTAGTATACAAGGCAATGATGGACGAATCTTGAACCAAGCAAGACACGCTTTGCATCCATCCAACTCAAATACATTGAAACCGAGGGGTGTGTTGCGCGCGTATATGTCCTTTTCCAGTCATTGGTTAAATGCACTATGTTGAGGTAGTGTTGTGTTGGTAGCAATACCGTGCACCCAATCCTCCAAAAATGTGTTTAGTTAAGGGGTGTGTTGCGGGGATGCATGCGTTGTTGTCTGTCCTCTGCGAAGATGCAGTTGCGTTGGTGAACACATTGCGTTAATCTTTACATTGCGTCCATTCGAATAAAACATTAAAGAAATTTTTTTTTGTTATTTGAGGAGTCCAATCATTTCGTATCCCAAAGCAATGATGATTCTGCAGATGAAAGGACGTTTTTCTGAAATTTCATAAATGAGGGAAGTTCGAGCGATGGGCTTTTTGAGTGTCTCGAGACCTGTCACCACGAAAATTGCGTTGGGCCCACTACGGCCCAACCTATAAATAGGAACCATTCCCCGCCTGTGAACTCTTTACCTCATTTTGCAAACTGAAAACCCTAGCGCCCAGCATACAAAGCTTATTATCTGCTTATCTTCCCAAAACCCTAGTGATTTTTCCAGTCCTCCCAAGCTTATCATCCATGGCAAACCAAGCTTCCCAACACTCTGCTTCACCATCAACCCCTTCCTCTGACCAAATCGCCATGCGAGAGGCAGCATTCCTCGCTGCCAGTCACAGACTTGCTGCCCAACCCCACACTGTCCCGAGAATCGCCAGTAGAACTCGGAGAAACCCCTTAGCTGTCAGACCTCCTCAGTTCAAGAGGGGGCAAAGCACTGAGAGCACACCAGTTATACTTGGTTTCAACGCAAGGAAACTTGTGACAATGCACAGCATACTACAAGAACATTCGTTAATAACGTATATCTAGAAGTAAATCACATATCATCGCATAAAATCGATGTCATCAAGTTTATGGCATGGACTTGCATCATACTAAAAATACGCGTTACAAGTTTATGGCGTCGTTGTCGGGGAGTGGTTAACAGTTTATTGTTTGAGTGTGTTTGTGGTGTTTTGCACGACAGATCTCGTTGTACTGCGTCGATCTATTATACAAAGTTCTTAACCCTTTTCAAAGACTAAGGCTGAGACCCGAATTAATTTGATTTAGAGACAAAACTTAAAAATCTTGAATTTAAAATGAAAATTCAAGTTTCATCCCCAATTTAATTTGATTTTAAAGATAAAATTTAAAAAATTTGAACAAAAAATGACAATTCAAGTTTCATCCCCAATTTAATTTGATTTGGAGATAAAACTTAAAGATTTTGAATTTTAGAATGAGAATTCAAGTTTCATCCCCAATTTAATTTAATTTTGGAGATAAAACTTAAAAATTTTGAATTTAGAATGAGAATTCGAGTTTCATCCCCAATTTAGTTCGATTTGGAGATAAAACTTAATTAATGAAAGAGAGTTGATACATGGCCAGCAGTTTTAGAAAAAAAGGGGAAGAAAAATAATAATAAAAAAAAAGTAAAATTTAGGGTTTGAAATAAAATTTTATACCAAATGAAATCTAGATTTGACCAAATCTTGAATTTACTGATTTGATTCCAGATTTAGTGGAGTCCCTATAAATAGAACTCAAAGTCTTCTACAATCCCATCTCAAAAGGTAAAGGAAAAAAAAAAAAAAAAAAAAAAAACTTCTCCCCCTTTTCCTTTCTTTTTTTTTTTTTTTAATTTTTTTTTACTCCCGAGCCGCTGAGTCGTCGCCAGGAGCTGTCAGGGCGAGCTGAGCCATGCGACAGATGGAGCCGAGACGCCAGCCGCAAGCCCCCATTCTTCACCGTGCGCGTTGCAGATCCTCCTAACACCATCCAGTCGTTCGCTCACGCCGCTGTGTACCGCCGTTTGTCGTTCGTTGCCGCTGTGCTAAAATTCTCATCGCGTGCTACCGTCTGTCGCTCGTCGTCGCTGGTCACGGATTGTGAGGGGGAGGCAACCCTAGGGTTTCCTCCCCTGTCTCCCCCTCTTTTTCTTTTTCTTTTTCTTTTTTTAAATTAATTAATCAATTAATTTTTTTTTCTTCTCCTTTTTTTTTTCAACAGATTTTTTTTTTATTTTATTTTTTCTTTCTTTTTTTCCCAAAAAAATTGTTTTTGTTTTTGTTTTTTTAAATTTATTTATTTTTTTCCTTCTTTTGTTTCCTTCTTTTTTCAGCCGATTTTTTCTATTTTCTTTTTTTCTTTCTTTTTTCCAGAAAAAATTTTATTCTCTTTTTTTTTTCTCTCTCTGTTTTAGTTCTCTTTTTTTCTTTTTATTTTTTTCTTTATTATTTAAAATTTCAAATGTTAATTATCTTTTTACTAACTCGCCCATATTTTTATTTTTGTTTATCAGGAACCTAAGTCATCTATAGCTTGCAATTCAAGGGAGCAACACCTTTTCTTTTGTAGACTCTCGCTTACTTTTTCTTTTTTGCAAGAGGTGGTTTTTTTTTTTTTTTTTTTTTTTTTTTTTGCAAGAGGTGGTTTTTTTTTTTTTTTTTTTTTTTTTTGCTATGAACAAAACGCTAGCTGCCCTGAGGGGTGAATTTCAACATTCTTTCTACAAGCTCGATCTCAGTCCGTGACTTGAAGACTCCACCCTAAGTCCTTGAGGACTTTGACACTTTGTTGGCTTCGATCTTAGTACGCAGCCTGAGGGTTTCATCAGTCTTAGCCTTAGTCTTTGACTTGAGCATATCTCGTTGTACCACCTGGTGCATGACTTTTTTTCTTTGTTCTAAACCCTTGGGTCCATTTGCGAGTTTTCGTCCACGAAAGTTCGTACACAAAAATTGGGACTCAGGAAGCCTCACCAAGCCCGATATCCATTTGGGCACAAAATGAACTCCATTCGCACAACCATCTAGCATGTGACTTTTTTTCATCGTTCTTAACCCTTGGGTCCAATTTCACGATTTAGCCCGCCGGAAAGTTCACGCACAAAAATTTGGTTCCAAGGCATCATCGCCTGAACCAATAGCCATTTGGGGTACCAAATGAGCTCCATTCGCAAAACCGCCTGGCACACGACTTTATTCTTCATTCTTAACCCCTGGGTCTGTTTACAAGTTTTCGCCCACCGGAAAGTTCGCGCACAAAAATTGGGCCCCAGGGAAGCCTCACCAGGCCCAATAGCCATTTGGGGCACCAAATGAGCTTCATTCTCAAAACTGTCTTGGCGCACAACTTTTTTTCATCATTCTTAACCCCTAGGTCCATTTTTGAGATTTCGCCCATCGGAAGGTTCGCGCACTGAAATTGGGCCTCGAGGCAACCCCAACCGACCTGGTAGCTAGTTGGGGCACCAAATGACCTCCATTCACAAAACCGCTTGGCTCACAGCTTTCATCGTTGTTAACCACTGGGCCAAAAAGTTTGCGCACAAAAATCGGGCCCCAAGGCAACCCCGTCGAGCTCGATAGCTATTGGGGCACTAAATGATCTCCGTTCGCAAAACCATCTGGCGCGTGACTTTTTTCATCGTTCTTAACCCCTGGGTCTGTTTTCTCATTTTCGTCCATCGGAAAGTTCGAAAAAAAAAATTAGGCCCCAAGCAGCCTCGCTGGGCTCAATAGCCATTTGGGGGATAAAATGAGCTCCATTCGCAAAATCGCCCAGCGCATGGCTGTTTTTCATCGTTCTTAGCCACCAGGTCCGTTTTCGCGTTTTCGCCCGCTGAAAAGTTCCCACAGAAAAATTGACCCCCAGAGTGTCCCCGCTGGGCTCGATAGCCATTTGGGGCACCAAATGAGCCTCATTCACAGAATCACCTGACACACGGCTTTTACTCATCATTCTTAATTCCTGGGTTCGTTTTCACATTTTTGCCCACTGGAAAGTTCGCACATAAAAATTTGACCTCAAAGCAGCCGCGCCTGGCCCGAAAGCCATTTGGGCACCAAAAGAGTTCCATTCGCAAAACCATCTAGTGCACGACTTTTTTCACCATTCTTAACCCCGGGGTCCATTTTTGTGTTTTCGCCCAATGGAAATTTCGCACACAAACATTGGGCCTCGAGCAGCCTTATTGAGCCCGTTAGCCATTTGGGGCAACAAATGAGCTTCGTTTGCAAAAATGTCTAGCGGACGGCTCTTTCTCATCATTCTTAACCCCTGGGTCCATTTTCGTGTTTTCGCCCACTAGAGAGTTCGCGCACAAAAATTGGGTCCCAGGGCAACCCCACTAGGCTCGATAGACATTTGGGGCACCAAATAACATCCGTTCGAAAACTCGTCTAGCGCATGGCTTTCTTCTATTATTCTTAACCCTTGGGTTCGTTTTCGCATTTTCGCCGCCAGAAAGTTTGCGCATAGAAATTGGGCCCCGAGGCAGCCCCCCGGGGCTTTGTAGCCATTTGGGGCACCAAATGTGCTCAACTCAAAAAACTGCTAGGCACACAATTTTCTTCATCATTTTTAACCACTGGGTCCATTTTCTGGTTTTTACATGTCGGAAAGTTTGGGTAAAAAAAGTGGGCCCCGTGGTAGCCCCACTGGGTCCGATAGCCATTTGTATCACCAAATGAGCTCCATTCGCAAAACACTCTGGCGCACAACTTTTTTTCATCATTCTTAACCGCTGGGTCCATTTTCACGTATTCGCGTATTCACCCGCCAAAAAGTTCGCGCACAAAAATTTGGCCCCTGTGTAGCCCTTCGGGCCCGATAGCCATTTGGGCTACAAAATGAGCTTCGTTCGCAAATCCACCTTACATAGGGTTTTTTTCATCGTTCTTAACACCTTGGACCGTTTTCACATTTTCGCCCACCGGAATGTTCATGCACAAAAATTTTGTCCTAGGGCATCCCCACCGGGACCGATAGCCATTTGGGGCACCAAATGAGCTCCGTTTGCAAAACCGCTTGGCGCACGACTTTTTTTCTTCGTTCTTAACCCCTGGGTCCGTCTACGAGTTTTCGACCACCGGAAAGTTCGCGCACAAAAATTAGGCCCTAGGGAAGCCCCACCAGGCCCGATAGCCATTTAGGGCACAAAATGAGCTTCATTCGCAAAATCGTCTTGCGCACGCTTTTTTTCATCGTTCTTAACCCCTAGGTTCGTTTTCACGATTTCGCCCATCAGAAGGTTCGCACACTAAAATCGGGCCTTGAGGCAGCCCCGACGGTCTCGATAGCCAGTTGAGGCACCAGATGAGCTCTATTCGCAAAATAGTTTGGCGCACGACTTTATTTCATTGTTGTTAACCCCTGGGTCCATTTTCGCATTTTCGCCCGCCAAAAATTTCACGCACAAAAATTAGGCCTCGGGGCAGCCTCACCGGGCTCGATAGCCATTTAAGGGAAAATATGAGCTTCGTTCGCAAAACGCCTGGTGCACGAATTTTTTTCATCGTTCTTAACCACTGGGTCCGTTTTCGCATTTTCACCAGCTGGAAAGTTCTCGCATAAAAATTGGCCCCCAAGGTGTCCCCGCCGGGCCCGATAGCCATTTGGGGCACCAAATGGGCTGCGTTCGCAAAACCGCCTAACGCACCGCTTTTACACATCATTCTTAACTCCCGGGTTCGTTTTCGCCCATCGAAAAGTTTGCACATAAAAATTGGGCCTCGAGGCAGCCGCACTAGGACCGATAGCCATTTGAGGCACCAAAAGAGCTTCGTTCGCAAAATCATCTAGCGCACGGCTTTTCCATCGTTCTTAACCCCTGGGTCCATTTCCACATTTTCGCCCAATGGAAAGTTCGCATGCAAACATTGGGCCCAAGCAGCCGTGCTGGGCACGATAACAATTTGGGGCATCAAATGAGCTCCGTTCACAAAAATGTCTGGCAGACAGCTTTTTCTCATCATTCTTAACCCCTGGGTTCGTTTTCGCGTTTTCGCCATTGGAAAGTTCGAGCATAAAAATTGGGTCCCAAGGCAGTCCCGCTGGGCCTGATAGCCATTTGAGGCAGCAAATTACATCTGTTCACAAAACCGTCAGGCGCACGACTTTTTTCCATTGTTCTTAACCATTGGATCTGTTTTCGCATTTTCGCCCACTGGAAAGTTTGCCCACAAAAATTAGGCCCTGAGGCAGCCCCACTGGGCCCGATAACCATTTGGGGCACCAAATGTGCTCCACTCGAAAAATCGTTAAGCGCACAACTTTTTTTAATCTTTTTAACCCCTGGGCCCGTTTTCTAGTTTTCGCCTGCCAGAAAGTTTTGTATCGCTTATGCACACTACTGATGATGAAAATGATTCAAGTTCATGTTTCCATAAACTTGTAACGGAAAAATTATTCTACTTTTATCTTTATCTAACTCTAACGCATGGCTTGTGAATGAAATTAATGATGTGCTAGATGCGCTCAAGTGTTTTGCGATAAAGATAATTTTATGTGATACTACGTTCTAAGTGTATGTGTTGATAGTGATATGCTCGTAGTATGCGATGAAATACTGCATGTCACAAGTTTCCTTGCACTAAAACCAAGTATAATTCCAACGCAAGTTTCTCAGAATGATTCGAGGTCAAACACAAGGATTGTTGTAGTTAAATGCGATACTTATGTGATACATGCGACCGGTTTTAATAATGAATAAAGAATGTTGGTTTGTACAGAAATATAAATTGCGATGAAATAAAAATGCGTTGATAAAGTAAAGTCCTAAGCTACTATGATACATGATACATGGTACATGGTACATGATACTGGGGTCGCAGATTGACTGTGAAGTTGTACAAAAGAATCGATGAATGTGATGGCAAGTCTTATGGATGAAGCAGAAAGAAAAGGAGTAAAGAGTAAAAACATCGCAAGTTTGTCAATCATGTTAAGGATGCAACTAAGGTTCCACTTTCCCTTGCCATACACCTCTCAGTGATCGGCCGCATTCCCATATGTCTATGGTGAAACAGAGATGAACGTGATTAACGCAAGGTTATTTCTATCTCTAGAAATACTTCTCGCTTTAGTTAACGCGTTCTTCCAACCTTCTCTCGATAGGCGGAATAACATCTCCACTTCTGCTCTCACAGGTGAAGATGCCATCGAGCATGCTTTACCTAAACTTAATTAATTCCTTAACACAAATTAACTCACTCGCTTAATTCTCACTTTTTACTCCAGGGATTAAGAACACATCATGGAGAAAATGGATGATAAAAGTATGGAAAGAGACAGAGAGATGATAATGATGACGATGATAACCTTTAATTCTAAAATTAAGCGTTTGATACATGTCTGTGAATGAAGGATTAAAGAAGATGAATATAGAAGATGAAATAGAGAATAGAAACAAATACGGAAAGAGTGTCAACGTCTTGACACAGATCCTAATCGGAGATTTGTGCTTGTCGGCGTATGAATGTGGTCGAGAGGCAAGCTTCCCTCTCAAGCTTGCTTTCCCGATAGAATTGACCTTTGCATAAAGCTACATCTTTGGGATTTGGAAAAATTCCTTGCTCGGAGACTCACCTGAATTTACTTTGTAAGTCGCTTCAGACCAGCCTCTCTCTCCCAGTTTCAGTATATCAATGTATATTCATGTATATCTTTCAGCGAATTTGAAAAAGCTATTTATAGGCGAGACCTTGGCTCTTTGAATTTGTGGTCCCCACTGTCTAATTATGGTAGTTCCTAAAATGGTGGAATGGAAAATTCCTTTCTGTTACGCAATAAATTCGTCAGAAATGCACAACTAAAAGATGTACACTTGTCAGAATCATCCGCAAATGCGTTGCTCTTCACACCTTCGATCTATCACCACATGCGGTGTTGTTTTTTATTACCGCATGCGGTTGGAATGCGTTGATCACTAAAGCTCTTGATCGATTGTCGCATGCACCGTCATCGTGTTGATCATCTCGTCTTTCTTGATTGATGGGCACAATGCGATGTAGATGCGTTGTTTATTTTGTCTTCAAGCCATTAACACATGCGGTGACCTATTTCCTGCAAAACAGAGACTGAAACATTCTACTTTGCCATCGCAATGGTGTTAGTGGGCGTATTTACGTTATTTCATAATTTTCATATTTCTCAGCCAATTTGTATACTATCGACGCAACTTTCCTCTCTTTTAGCCGCAATATCTAAATAAAATAGTATAAATAACTTGTATTTCTACAAGTTATCACACCCCCCAAATTTAGATATATGCTTGTCCTCAAGCATATCTTCAACTAAGGCAATTTCACTCAATTCATATCCTAACTTTGTATCGATTGGCTACTCCAAATGCTCCACCTCTACAACATTTCTTAACAATGCAATTTCCTTCTATCCTTTAATAATTCATCAACATGCTCTACTTTATTCTTTTATACAACAAATCTCTACTAAAAAATTCCCTTCTTGTTTTGAGAAGAATGTTTACCTCTTCTTGCAAAATCAACTAGGTGCGACTTTATGCAGTGGTCTAGTTTACGTCTTTTTATTAGCGACTGTTGATCATGGTTACACCCTTCGTTTCGGCTTGCTCCCACGGGTGTCGTGCGAATATCCAACTACGATTGTGTACCAATCTCAACTTCAACTCTTGATTTTCAGCTAAGTTTTACTTTTGGTGGTCAGAGGAGTTGTCTCTTATATTCTTATTTTCTCTTTCTCTTTTTTTTCTCATTTTTTCATATTGCGTCGATCTTGGAAACCCACCTTCGTTTTGGCTTGCTTCCACGGGTGTCATGCAAACATCCAACTACGAGCAAGTTCCTTTCACGACTTAACTCTTATCAGGTTGGGATTTTCCCTTGCGCTGACATTGGAGTTTGTATGATTTTTTTTTAATGATAATGAACGCATTTTCTAATGATGACCGCATCCGCTTGATCACATCTGCTCAGACCTTCCCCACCCTCAAATTTAGAGATGCGCAAGGTCCTCATTGCGTTGTTTTGGACAGAAAAGATAAAACACTTTGTCAAAATTTTGAAAAGAAGATTTGAGCAGAGTTTTGAAGTATAAAAGGTAAAGCAGCGCTATTGCTATGAATTATCTAAGTGTTAGTCAAAAAGTACAAAGTGTAAGAAATGTTGCTAAGGGTATGCATATTACTCATCATGGCAGTGCAATTAATAACGCAAAATAAAAGACAAAGAACATCGCAATAGTTGACAAAGAACGATAAGTAAAAAGGGTAACACATATAGAAAGAATAGTTACTCGGTTGTATTAAAATTAACCAAGTATACAAAGAATTACAATTATCGCCATACAAAATTTAAGCATGTACAAAAAATCAAGGTATAGCTTCTAGACATAAAAATAATGAAATGAATTTATCCTTTATATTTGATTCGGATGGGTGCAAGGTTAAAGATTAACGCAATGTCTCCATTAACGCAAATGCATATTTGCAGAGGACGAGCAACAATGGATGCATTAGCGCAACACACCCCTCAACTCAGTACATTTCTGGAGGACGGGCGCACGGTATTTCTACTAGCACAACACTACCTCGACATAGTGCGTTTTCGCTAGGGACGGGCGCAGAATACATACGCGCGCAACACACCCTTTAGCGTAATGCATTTGTGTAAGATAGATGCAAAGTGTATCTTGTTAGCGCAAGATGCACCCATCATCACAATGCATACTGATTTTTCTTTTTGATTCATCAACAATGCAAGTCGATAAAACTTTGCTGTGTTCATTTTTTATTCCGTCATT
This sequence comes from Benincasa hispida, assembly GCF_027475165.1. Lineage (NCBI taxonomy): Eukaryota > Viridiplantae > Streptophyta > Magnoliopsida > Cucurbitales > Cucurbitaceae > Benincasa > Benincasa hispida. The sequence goes on along the minus strand of NC_143482.1, from coordinate 8,844,361 downwards.
CACAGAAATTTAAAAACCACGCAACGAATGCAAAAAAGTAAGGAACTTAAACAAAGCATGGAAAATAACGCAATTGAATTAAACTGGAAGTAAACTCATAAGGCAGTAAAGGCTATTCTAGTAAACAGTAAATAACGCAATGAAGAAAATCGTAAAGGAAAACTGTAAAGAAACCGATTAAACGTAGATATAGGGATGCGGATTGAAAGAAGTTTTTTAGAGTTACCGCAATAGCATCCCCGTAAGCAATCAATCTTGCTTGCCTAAGTTGATGGTCTCCATGCGTCGTTCCACATTGCCCCCATAGTAGGGCTTAATTTGTTGACCATTGACTTTGAACGCGTTGCTCCCATCTTCAATTGTTAGCTCCACTGTGCCATGGGGAAAGATAGTCTTGATGCGGAATGACCCAGACCAGCGGGACTTCAACTTCCCTGGAAACAATCGCAAACACGCGTTAAATAGAAGTACCTGTTGACCCTCGAAGAACGTTCGATTGCTTATGCGGTCATCATGCCACTTCTTGGTTCTCTCTTTATAAAGCTTGGCATTTTCGTAGGCGTTCATTCGCCACTCAACCAGCTCGTTCAACTGCAACTTTCGGACTTCCCCCGCACTTGATAGGTCAAAATTCAGATTTTTCTTGCCCACATTGCCTTATGTTCCAACTCGAAAGGCAGATGACAAGCTTTTCCGAAGACCAGAGCATATGGGGACATGCCTATTGGAGTTTTGAAGACAGTCCTATATGCCCACAATGCTTCATCGAGTTTGAGTGACCAATCCTTCCTGGACGTACTGACTACCTTCTCCAAGATAGTCTTAATCTCTCTATTAAAATTTCTGCATGCCCATTGGTTTGTGGGTGATATGCTGTTGTAACTCTATGGCTGACATTAAATTTGGTCAACAGGTTGGTGATGATGTGGTTGATGAAATGTGAGACTTCATCACTGATTAAGGCACGGGGCGTTCCATATTGGGTGAAGATATTTTTCTTGAGAAATTTCGCCACCGTGGCCGCATCGTTTTTAGTGCATGCGATGGCCTCAACCCACTTTGATACATAGTCAACCGCGACCAGAATGTATTGATGACCTTCTAAAGGCAGAAATGGACCCATAAAGTCGATTCCCCATACATCAAATAATTCAACTTCCAAGATTGAAGTCAAAGGCATTTCATTTCTTCTGGACATGTTCCCTGTTCTCTGGCATCTGTCGCACTGCATAACATGGGCATGGGCATCCTTAAATAGTGTTGGCCAAAAATAGCCACTCTGTAGGACTTTTGCGGCGGTTCGCTACCGTCCAAAATGTCCTCCATAAGGGGACTCATGAAAAAGTTCGAAAATGTGCTTGGCCTCATGCTCATGAATGCATCCACGTAAAATATGATCAGGTCAAAGTCGATATAAGAAGGGGTCATCCCAAAAATAAAATTTGACTTCATGTCTCAGCTTCTTCTTCTGCTGGTATGAGTAGTTTTCTGGTACTTGGCCACAAACTATGAAGTTTACAATGTCCGCATACCATGGAACATTAATGCATACTGACATAAGTAGCTCGTCAGGGAATCTTTCTTCAATGTCTTTTTCTTTCTTCTGAACCTCGCAATTTTCTAGGCGTGATAAATGATTTGCAACTTGGTTCTCAGTGCCCTTCCGATCCTTAATCTCTAGGTTAAATTCTTGCAAGAGTAGTACCCACCTTATCAGTCTCGGTTTCGCATCCTTCTTTGTCATAAGGTATTTGATCGTAAAATGATCAGTATACACCACAACATTTGTTCCAATTAAGTACTGTCGAAACTTCTCCAACACAAATACCACTGCGAGCATTTCTTTTTCCGTGGTTGTATAATTTTCCTGCGCATCATTCAATGTTTTGTTGGCATAATAGATAGAATGCAAAACCTTGCCTTTGTGCTGACTCAAGACTGCACCCATTGCATATCCACTAGTGTCACACATCAACGCAAATGGCTGCGTCCAATCTGGCACAATTAGAATAGGTGCAGTGATGAGCGCATTTTTCAGCATGTGAAATGCTTCGGCGCATGTGTTATCAAAATCATATTCGCGATCAATCTTGAGGAACGCACTTAGAGGTCTTGCGATCTAAGAAAAGTTGCAGATGAATCTTTGATAAAACTCCGCATGTCCCAGAAAACTCCTTAGTGTTTTCACATTGACTGGTGGTGGTAACTTGGATATTGTGTCGAATTTTGCTTGATCAACTTCCAATCCTGCCTTTGATATCTTGTGACCTAGCACGATTCCTTCTTCAACTATGAAATGGAATTTCTCCCAGTTCAGAACAAGATTCGTTTCAATGCATCTCTTCAAGACTTTTTCAAGATTTGATAAACAGGAGTCATAAGTGTTGCAAAAACTGAAAAGTCATCCATAAATACCTCGACTGACGCCTCCAAGAAATTTGAAAATATTTCCATTATACACCTTTGGAAGGTACCTGGTGCATTACAAAGTCGAAATGGCATGCGACGGAATGCAAATGTGCTGAATGGGCACGTGAAAGTTATCTTATCTTGATCTTCTGGTGCAATCGTAATTTGGTTATACCCTGAGTAGTCGTCAAGAAAACAAAAGAATTCATTCCCAGCAAGTCGATCTAACATTTGATCAATAAATGGGAGTGGAAAGTGGTCCTTCTTTGTGGCCAGATTTAATTTACGGTAATCCATACATATTCTCCACCTCGTGGTTGTCCTTGTGGGAATTAACTTATTTCTGCTGTTGGTGATGACTGTCATACCCCCTTTCTTTGGAACGAATTGCACTGGGCTTACCCAGCTGCTATCAGATATAGGGTAAATGACGCCTGCATCAATCCACTTCACTATCTCTTTCTTCACAATCTCCCTCATGGCAGGGTTCAAATGGCATTGTCTCTCTATAGATCCTATTTTTCCCTCTTCAAGAAGTATCCTATGCATGCAATACGAGGGTCTGATTCCCCGAATGTCTACTAAGGTCCATCCCAAGGCTTTTGCATTGTCCTTCAGGATCTGAATAAGTGCTTCCTCCTTTTCTTTGCTCAGTGAGGCAGAGATTATAACCGATAAATTGTTATTGCCTCCTAAATAAACATATTTGAAGTGCACTGGCAACGGCTTCAAATCTAACATAGGTGGTTCTTCTAAAGATGGCTTAGTACATTGCGTTGTTCGTTCAGATAACTTGATTGTTTCAAAATCTGACTCAATTTATATTGCGGCACAATTTTCCTCCCACATTGCACCGATCTCAAAGTCTTCTTCCTCTGATTCTTCTTGAGGCTCGTGCCAATGTTCTTCCTGCAGTTCTCCAACATACTGACAATTTTCCATTTCACTCGGGTATTTCAACGCATTGAGAACGTTGAACTTAACTTGCTGATCGTCGACCCTTATGGTAAGTTCTTCTTTCTGTACATCGATCAGTGCTCGCCCTGTTGCGAGAAATGGGTGACCCAATATGATAGGCACCTCATTTTCAGCTTCATAATCTAATATGACAAAGTCAGCAGGGAAGATGAATTTATCCACTTGCACAAGTACATCCTCTATTTTGCCCTCTAGATGCATTATTCATCTATCGGCCAACTGCAACATAATTGTGGTGGGTCTTGCATTGCCGATATTTAAATTTTTTAATATTGACAAGGGCATTAGGTTTATACTTGCCCCCAAATCACACAGCGCATTTCCGACTTCTTTTCCCCTATTGAGCATGGCAATGTGAAACTCTCAGGATCTTTCATTTTAGTGGGGATGTTGTTCTGAAAAAGGCACTACACTCATATGTTAATGCGACCGTTTCATTCTCCCCAATCTTCCTTTTATTGGCAAGTATGTGCTTGAGGAATTTCACATAGCTCCGCATTTGTTCCAAAGCTTCTATTAAGGGAATGTTGATATGTAATTGTCGGAGAACATCCAGGAACCTTTTGAATTGTTTACTGTCATCGTTCTTTCGTAGCCTGGATGGAAAAGGTGGAGGATCCCGTCGTACTTCTTGTTCAATTGGTTGTTCATTGAGGTCCTGTGCTTGCTGTGTTTTAGGAGCTGGAGGTTATGGTGATTTTGAATTTAAGTCTTGTTGAGATTCACTCTTTGTAGAGGTATTTTCTTCTGAACTGGTAGTTTTGTTGTTTATGGTTGATTGGTCATCATTGATGATTACGTCTACTAGTCTTTCTACTAAATCCGATACTGGTGGCACGGGGACCGTTGTCTTGCCACTTCTCAATGTCACTGCTTGACATTGTTCTTTACTGCGTGGTCTCGATGCTTTCGAGCTACTGGGCAACGTACCAAGCGCTTTATTCTTAAGTTCGATCACAAGCTGTTCAATCTGTACCTCTTTCTTCTCAATATACTGTTTTAATAATGTTTCCAAAGACGAGGTACTACAAGAGATGTCAGAAGAGGACGGTTGGTTGTAGGGTTGTATACTTTGAAAATTACCTTGGCTGTGATTCGGATTAATGAAATCCGAAGGATTGCCTTAATTCCCAGGATGACTACTCTGATGATTACTTTGGCCCCCCTGGTTGTGATTCCCGCCCCAACTGAAAGTTGAGTGATTCCACCAACCAGGGTTGTAAGTGTTGCCTAATGGTTCATTGTAAATAGAGTATACGGAGTGTTGATTCAACGGGCAGACTTCCACTGAGTGCCCCTCTCCACATTGAACGTAATTTATTGCGGCCACTCGCATCAATGCATTTTCTTGCACTGAACGTTGAGAGAGATGTCCTTCCTAAATAGCCATAGTTTGAAGGAGCGAGGTTACTGTGGCCATCTAGTCGGCCAGGGTGTTCATTGTATTAGCTGGTACAATGGCACTTTCTGCTCTTCTTTGTTCCAAGCCTCTTTCCTCATACCCGTTATCTACCACTCATCTGTATTTCACGAAATGCAATCTAAGATGATTTTTGCTTCCGTATACGTCTTGTCCATTAGTCTTCCTGCCGCAGAGGAATCAGCAACTGCTTGCGTTGATCGATCCAAGCCATTATAAAAAGTCTCCATGAGAACACAATCGGGAATCCCGATGTGCAAACAGTTCTTCACTAATTGTCTAAATCACACCCAGGCGGTGCTCAAAGTTTCATATCCCTTCTGTTTGATATTCAACACATCCCTCCCTCTCCTTGTATTGATGGCTGGAGGGAAGAATTTATTCATAAACCTCTCAACCAACTGATCCCATGCATTGATTTCATTTGGCTCTAGTGACTGATCCCACCTTTTTGCCTCATCCAGCAGTGTATACGGGAAGAGATATAATCTATATCCTTCAGGAGTCACACCAGGTATGGAGAATGCGTTGCATATTTCTATGAAGCGAGTTAAATGAGCATGCGGGTATTCTCCTTGTAGACCTCCAAATTATCCCGCATTTTGGATCATTTGAAGCATGACTGACCTTATTCCAAACCTTGCATTCTCTGCAGCCATGGGTCTTGAAATTCCAGGCAAGAAGTTATAAAGATTCGGCGCTGCATAATTCCTCATAGGGATATTGCGGTCAGCAGTAAGAAATATAGGGTCTTGCGCTAGCCAATTTACCCCTTGATTCCCACCGGGCCTCTCATTATTGTTTGCCATGTTTCTTCTTCGCCTAACTTGGTCCTGATGTGCTCTTGCACGAAAAATACACCTGATCTCTAGGTCAACTTAGAATTTCTGGATCAATTCCAGTACTCATAAACTGTCAGCCTACTCTTCGCGATAAATAACCAGTACAGCAGAGATCTGTCCTGCAAAATACCACAAAAATATTCAACATTAATCGTTACCAATCCCCAGCAACGGTGCTATAAACTTATACGGATAAAAATGGATTTAATGTTGTGTTTGTTTTTATCACTCATGCACACTACTGATGATAAAAATGATTCAAGTTCATGTTGCCATAAACTTGTAATGGAAAATTTATTCTGCTTTTATCTTTATCTAACTCTAACGCATGGCTTGTGAATGAAATGAATGATGTGCTATATGCGGTCAAGTGCTTTGCGATAAAGATAATTTTATGTGATACTACGTTCTAAGTGTATGCATTGGTAGTGATATGCTCTTAGTATATGATGAAGTAGTGTGTGTCACAAGTTTCCTTGCACTGAAACCAAGTATAATTCCAACGCAAGTTTCTCAAAATGATTCGAGGTCGAACACGGAGATTGTTTTAGTTAAATGCGATACTTATGTGATACATGCGACCAGTTTTAATAATGAATAAAGAATGTTGGTTTGTACAGAAATATAAATTGTGATGAAATAAAAATGCGTTAATAAAGTAACGTAAAAATGCGTTGATAAAGTAAAATCTTAAACTACTATGATACATGATACATGATACTGAGGTCGAGAACTGACTGTGAAATTGTACAAAAGTGTCGATGAATGCGATGGAAAGTCTTACGAATGAAGCAGAAAGAGAAAAGAGTAAAAAGTATAAACATTGCAAGTTTGTCAATCGTGTTAAGGACGCAACTAAGGTTCCGCATTTTTGCCCACCGAAAAGTTCGTGCACAAAAATTTGGCCCAAGGGCATCCCCACGGGGCCCGACAGCCATTTGGGGCACTAAATAAGCTCTGTTCGCAAAAACCGTTGAGCGCACGGCTTTTTTTCATCGTTCTTAACCACTGGGTTCGTTTTTGTGTTTTCACCCGCCGAAAAGTTCATGCACAAAAACTAGGCCTCGAGGCAGCCTCGCCGGGCCCAATAGCCATTTGGGGCTCCAAATGAGCTCCGTTTGCAAAGCCATTTGGGGCACCATAGCACTGAAGAAGCTACTTGAGAGGAGCAAATAAAAAATAAGTATCTGCAGTTGTTTAATTTATGGATTTGTAGAAGAATTTCGAGGACGAAATTTTCTTAAAGGGGATGTAAAATGTAAACTTTGAACCCTAATTTCTCTACTTGTGTATGTTCACTACTGAGACTAGTATGGTAAGTAGGGTAATGTGAGAATTAATGTTTAATATTAGGGAAAAGGGTGAAGAGTTAGAAGAAATGTTTATGTTTGGAAACTTGACTCTTGGGTGAAGCTAGAATTTGGCTAAGTGTGTAGCCCATGCATTGGCTTAGTGTTACGCGTTGGAGTTGAGCCATGGGCATTGGCCTTACCTATTTGTTGAGGTTAGTTGGGCTCTTAAGGAAGCCAAGTGTGGTCGAGTGAGAAGAAGCCATGTTTTGGTTATGCATGCCAAGAGGAGCCGTGTTATGAACAAGAACCACTATGAGTGGACAAGGCATGCGGCAGCCAAGTCTTGAGAGGTTAGTATGCATGCGGGAGGATCAGGTGTGCGCGAGCATGGGTTATTGGAGCATTGCGCGCAGACGATCACATAGCTGCTTGTGACGCTAGACGATGAGTTAGACGATAGCACTAAACGATGGGCGTGATGCGCTAGATGATGGACGTGATGGGCTAGGTAATGAGCATGAACAGTAGACAATGAGCGACAGCGAGAGATAGACAATGGGTACTGTAAGGATACGAAATGTAATGTTAAGCTGTGTTTGTTTTGCATCGCTTATGCACACTACCAATGATGAAAATGATTCAAGTTCATGTTGCCATAAACTTGATGACTGAAATTAATCTTTTATTTTTATCTAACTCTAATGTATGGCTTGTGAATGAAATGAATGATGTGCTAAATGCGCTCAAGTGTTTTGCGATAAAGAGAATTTTATGCGATACTACTATCTAAGTATATGTGTTGATAGTGATATGCTCGTAGTATATAATGAAGTAGTATGTGTCACAAGTTTCCTTGCGATGAAACCAAGTATAATTCCAACGCAAGTTTCTCAGAATGATCTGAGGTCGAACACGGGGATTGTTCTCATTAAATGCGATACTTATGTGATACATGCGACTGATTTTAATAATGAATAAAGAATGTTGGTGTGTACAAAAATATAAATTGCGATGAAAGTAAAAATGCGTTAATAAAGTAAAGTAAAAATGCATTGATAAAGTAAAATCCTAAACTACTATGATACATGATACAAGATACATGATACATGATACTGAGGTCAAGAAGTGACTGTGAAGTTGAACAAAAGTGTTGATGAATGCGATGGCAAGTCTTACAAAAGTGTCGTGTTAAGGACGCAACTAAGGTTATGCTTTCCCTTGGCGTACACCTCTCAGTGATCGGCCGCGTTCCCGTATGTCTGTGGTGAAACAGAGATGAACGTGATGAACACAAGGTTGTTTCCATCTATGGAAATACTTCTCACTTTAGTTAACGCATTCTTCCAACCTTCTCTCAATAGGCAGAATAACATCTTCACTTCTGCTCTCACATGTGAAGATGTCATCAAGCATGCTTTAGCTAAACTTAATTGATTCTTTAACATAGATTAATTTACTTGCTTAATTCTCGCTTTTTACTCCGGGGATTAAGAATACATCATGGAGAAAATGGATGATAAATGTGTGAAAAGAGACAGAGAGATGATAATGGTGACGATGATAACATTTAATTCTAAAATTAAGCATTTGATACATGTCTGTGAATGAAGGATTAAAGAAGATGAAATAGAGAATAAAACAAATACGAAAAGCGTGTCAATGTCTTGACACAGATCCCGATCGGAGATTTGTGCTTGCCGGCATATGGATGTGATGGAGAGGAAAGCTTCCCTCTCAGGCTTTCTTTCCTAGTAGAATTGACCTTTGCACAGAGCTTCAACTTCAGGAACCGGAAGAATTCTCTGCTCGGAGACTCACCTCTCGGCCTTGTCTCATCATTCTCCTGGATATACTCTGTAAAGTCGCTTCAAACCAGCCTCTCTCTCAATATCAGTATATGCACGTCTCTATGTATACATGTATCTCATGTACGTCTTTCAGCGAATTTGAGGAAGTTATTTATAGGCGAGACCTTGGCTCTTTGAATTTGTGGTCCCCATTGTATAGTTATGGTAGTTCCTGAGATGGCGGAATAGGAAATTCCTTTCTATTACGCAATCAATCCATCAGAAATGCACAACTAAAAGTTGTACACTTGTCAGAATCTTCTGCAAATGCGTTACTCTTCACATCTTCGATCTATCGCCACATGCAGTGTTGTTTTTTATTACCGCATTTGGTTGAAATGCGTTGATCGCTAAAGCTCTTGATCGATTGTCGCATGCACCATCATTGCGTTGATCATCTCTTCGTTCTTGAGTGATGGGCGCAATGTGACGTAGATGCATTGTTTATTTTGTCTTCGAGCTATTAACGCATGCAGTGACCTATTTCCTACAAAAAAGAGACTGAAACATTTTATTCGCCATCGCAATGGTGTTAGTGGGTGTATTTATGACATTTCATAATTTTCGTATTTCTTAGCCAATTTGTATACTATCGACGCAACTTTTCTTTTTTTTTCCACAATATCTAAATAAAACAATATAAATAATTTGTATTTCTACAAGTTATCAAGTACAAAGCTAGACGATTGAGGCGTTGCGTGCGAGCAGACCAATCTAAGCGTTGAGCGCAAGGTTCTGGCTACTCAGCGTGCATTAGAGCTATGCGTTGGAGTAAGGTTAGTTGTGCATTGGTCAAGCTTGGCAAGTGATGAGTAGAGCTTGCGTTGGTCAAGCTTTGCAAAGCTGAAAGGGCTTAAGTTGCGATGATGCTTGAAGCTGAGAGGAGGCCAAGGCACAAAGCACATACGTTGGAATAATTTTATGTGAGAACTATGGTGTGCATTGAACCTAGTTGAAAGCATGCATTGATAGTAGATGAAGTAGTCAGTCTTAAACGACCGATTAGAGTCACCAGCTGTCCTAATCTCCGGGTGCTAGAGGTGTCATGCTAAGCATTTATGACGAACGGTGGGAGGCAGTATAAAAGGGAGGATGAACTTCAAAAGGTCAGTTTGAAAAATTCCTCCATGCAAATTGAGAGATTTTGGTTTTGTTGGAAAGCTCTGAGAGTTTAGTTTCAGAGGCAGTGCTGCAGGAAGAAGATCTCACCAAAATAAGGCCAAAGAAGGAAGAAAGTTACAATAGGTTTAGCTCACTGGTGAATCCAGACCGTCAATAAAGTACTAAGGCTCCAGGACCAACCACAAATAGTTTGAAGCTAAAATTTTAAGGTAAGCTTCCTAAAATTATAAACAAGTTTGTAGAAGGAAATTTCTTGAGATGAGCTTTAGAATTCGAGTTATTAATTAAATAATTTGAATCTGGAATTCTATGAACAAGCAGGCAGCTGCTTGGGTTGAGTAAGTTGGCAGCTCATTGTAGGCACTAGGGTAGACTAAGGGCTAAGCACTCCTATGCATTTGACCTGCTGTTTGGGCTAAGGAGGCTTACATTGAAGACTAGAACGCATAGAGGTCTTTGTGAATGACCATGTGCAGCTTAAGGAACAGAGCAAGTGTTGGTTGCACAGTGGGAATGCGTTCGTGAGATTTGTTGCCCGCATAGCAAGAGCCAAAATCTCAAGGAAATTTCTAAGTACTTGACCTATAGCAAGGTATTTGTTTGAGTGAAGGTCTTCTAGGGGAAGGCTAAATGCAAACTTAATTAAGAGTTAGTCTCAAAAGGGAGACCATTTCTAGTAGCCAAATATATGCCATTGTGTCCACAGGATTGACATCATTGCTAGAAGCATATGAACCTTTAAAGAGTAACCCTAAAGTTGTGAGTGACTAAGTATTTATAATGTTTTTAAAGAATCCATGATTTTAAGAAAGATTATTCTCATGCTAGCTGATAACTTGTAGAAATATAAGTTATTTATATCATTTTATTTAGATTATGCGACAAAAAGAAGGAAGAATTGTGTCAACGGTATAGAAATTGGTTTAGAAATACGAAAATTGTAAAGTGTCATGAACACACCCACTAATCCCATTGCGATGGCGAAATGGAATGTCCAAGTCTTTGTTTTGCAGGAAATAGGTCATCGCATGCGATAACCGCTCAAGGACAAAAATGAACAACGCATCCACACAGTATGTGACAATCGATCAAGAACGAAAGAAAAGATCAACGCGATTGCAACGCATGCAACGATCGATCATGGATTCAAGCGATCGATGCATTTCCACCACATGCGGTAATCGCTAAAAGATCAAAACAACTACACCGCATACGGCGATCGATCGAAGATGTGAAGAGCAACGCATTCGCATGGACTTTTGATAAGTGTACAGCTTTTCCGTTGTACGATTCTGAGAAATTGATCATGGAGCAAAGCAGACATTTCCACTACGCTATGGCAGGAATTATCAACCACTAATACAGAAGCCAAGGTCTATAAATAGCTTCTTTGAATTCAATGTTAAGAAGGCTGGTCTGAAGAGACAATCCAGAGAAAATCCGAGAGAACGACGAGACAAGGCTGAAAGGTAAGTCTATGAGCAAGAAATTCTTTCCATTCCTAAAGAAGAAGCTCTGTGCAAGAGGTCACTTCTACCTGGAAAGCAAGCCTGGGAGGGAAGCTTTCCACTCCATTTCATCTACACGCCGGCAAGCACAACGTCTCCGATCAGGATCTGTGTCAAGACATTGACACACTTTCCGTATTTGCTCTTATTTTCCCATTCATCTACTATGTTCATCTTTCTTTAATCTTTCATTCACAATCTGTATCAAACGCTTATCCTTAGATTTAATATCATTATCGTAATCATTATTATCTCTCTGTTCTTCTCCATTCATTTATCATCTATTTTCTCCATCATGTGTCACTAATCCCCAGGGTAAGGGGAAGGATTGAGCAAGTGAGTTAATCCTTGTTAAGGAAATCAGCTGAGTTTAGCTAAAGCATGCTCGACGGCATCTTCACCTGTGAGAGCAGAAGTGAAGATTTTATTCCGCCTATTGAGAGAAGGTTGGAAGAATGCATTAATTAAAGCGAGAAGTATTTCCAGAGTTGGAAACAACCTTGCGTTCATGACGTTCATCCCTGTTTCACCATAGACATATGGGAACACGGCTGATCACTGAAAGGTGTAAGCCAAGGGAAAGCGGAACCTTAGTTGCGTTCTCAACAAGAATTGATGAACTTGCGATGTCCTTTCCCTCAACCCATTCTCTTTCTGATTCACTTCACAAGACTTGCCGCCGCATTCATTAGACTCTTTTGCACAACTTCACAGTCAGTCCTCAACCTGTATCATTAATAGTTTGGCCATGTACTTATCACTACAATTTACTTTATCGCACTTTATTTACCATCTCATTTTATTCTTTAACGCAATTTACTTTTCTGCACAAACAATTCTTTATTCTTTATGTTAAACCGGTCGCATTTACCACATTAGTATCGCATTAACAACAACAATCCCCGTGTTCGACCTCAGGTCAATCTGAGAAACTTGCGTTGGAATTATACTTGGTTCCAGCACAAGAAAACTTGTGATACGCACTACACGAACGCATACTACGGAAGCATATCATCATCATTGCATATATTTAGAACGTAGTATCGCAATATTATCTTTATCAAAAAGAACTTGAATCATTCATTCATCATCAGTGCATTCATTGCGCATAAAGATTAAATTTTTATTGTTATCACTAGCTATTTTACAAAGTAGTTTTCCAAGAAAACTATGAGTTTATGTTATAAAAAAAAAGGGATGTGAAGCTTATTTAGCCAATGTGGCGGTTTCACAAAATAGGAACCTGAGACCTGAAGATGTACCTGTGGTACAAGAATTCTTAAATGTACTCCTTGAAGAGTTACCGGGATTACGACCTGACAGGGAAGTTGAGTTTACTATTGAGATAGTTCTAGGTACAACACCTTGATGCGTTACTTTATGTGATGAAATTATGGAATGAGATGTGGTGATGGAAATGCGTTGAGCAACAAGTTTTCTCAGTGGAATCCAAGTATAAACCCCATTGAGTTTCTTGGTATGTCCAGGGTCGAACTTAAGGACTAGGGAAAACGGTATGCAGTGGTAATTTTAAAGAAGACCTTGCGGTAACCAAGAAATCAAATAGTTGTTTTGGGTTGTTGTTTGTGGTAATAAAATAAATAAATTTGGCAGATTTGAGAAAAGTTCGATTATGCGGTAGATGCACTGAGTATGCAGAGGAACGGGTTGAGAAAGTCTTTCGCTAGTGTTTCCCAGGAATGCGTCAAACTATGCGATCATGCTACACTTGTAAAACCCAAACCCTAATTACTTTAAGTAAGAGTAAGTAATGAGATGTCTCCTAATGAGTTAAATGAATCCATATTTTAGGAGGGTTAGAGGATGGAAGCAAGAAGAAATAAGCTCTTGTGTAGCTAAGTGTAAACCCCGAATTCTAAGTTCCTAAACAAGTATGTTTAGCCAAAGGAATGATATATTAAATATTTAATAAGTGAAAATTCTTGTTATTTATAGAAGTTTTGGAGAAAGGAAAAGAAAAACACATTGAATAAGGAAACTCACTTATTGGTTTGGCACGTGGCGGTTAATCCTTGAATTTGGGAGGCGGCAGGAAGATTAAAAGGAAGAGGAACTTCGAAAGCTTGGTTTTGGCAATCTACATGAGAAAATTTAGTGAAATAAATGTCATTTGAAAGCTGGGAGAATCTAGTTTTCAAGGTTGTCTTGCCAGAGAAAGATTGTAGGAGAAGAAGAACATAAAGTGATGAAATTATAGAAGAGACAGAATCTCGGGTTAATCCGGGCCTGAGTTGAAGATTGGAAGCTCTAGGCCAAATTATAAGGAAATTTTGGCTGCAATGTTAAGGTAAGAAATATAACTCAATTATAAACATGTTTGTAGAAGGAAGTTTCTTCAAAAGAGGTCTGGATTTTGAGTTATGAATTTTTAAAGTTGTAACAGAGAATCTGTACATAAACAAACAGCTGCTTGGGAAGAACAAGCAAACAGCTCACCGTGGAGATTATAGCAAGATTTTGTGATGAGGATCTCGCTCTAGAAGGAAATCTCGCTAGAAATTGGGCTGAATCTCGCTGGAAAGGTGAGTATCGCTAGGATGAAAGGATCTCGCTCATGAGGAGAATCTCGCTCATGAGGATCTCGCTCATGAGAAGAATTCACTCATGATGAGTATCTCACTGGTAAAGCTGTCTTTTATGATGAAAGTTCTATTTGATGTATTTTGCTAGGAATTATAAGTAGATTAATCAGGAATTATGTCTTTTCAGGCCAAGAAGAGCTAGGAGAGGTGTATAACCAGTTAAGAGGCCAACGAGCTGTGAGTGACTATGTGATGAATTGATGTTTTAATGATTTAGAAACCATGATTTCCTTGAACTTATTTCTCATGCTAAGTGTTAGAAACTATAATTTCTTTGAAGATATTCCTCATGCTAAGCGTTCAAATGAAGTGCCAAGCAACGTATTTGTGAAATTGTTTCTCATGCTAAGTAAAGCATGTTTTCCATGGAATTGACATGATGTAAATATGTTATCTTGACCAAATACTTTCAGCATGTTTAAGTAACTCCATTTTTATGATGAACTAGTATGATGATTTGAGCACTAAGCCTTAGTGTTCAACTAAATGTTTATGACTAGTTTTAATTAAAACGCGATACCGAAGGACATTTGAGAAGGTATCTGACCAACTTGGTACCGAAGGACATTCGAGAAGGTACCGAACCAACTTGATACTGAAGGACATTTGAGAATGTATCTTAACAGCTTGATACTGAAGGACATTTGAGAAGGTATCTAAGCAGAAGTACCCAAGGTATGATGTACTCAGTTATAACCACGTGCACGTAGGTAATACGACGTCGAAGGATTGAGCAAAAGGGTTCTCCCTGACTAAGGTTGACGTTGAGGGTTAGAACTAGTAATTCACTCTCAACTAAGGTTAAAGGAAATCATATCTTCTCCTAGGCTAGAAGGATAGTTTGGAATTGCTAATGCTTATGAATGTTTATCAACGCATGATGTTACTAATGTATGAGTTTTCCAAGTATGTTTTCCATATCTAACGCATGCTAATAGTTTTTACAAGCTAGTTCAACACGATTTAAGCTAACTTATTTTATAAAGTATGAAACATGCGTTAGGGTTAAAACTAAGCTTGATGTGCTATGTTTATATACCTAAGATTGCTAAAGTACATGTGTTGATATTCCTAAACACAATGAAGAGGTGAAGGTAAGAAAGGTATCTGAATAAATATACCCAAGGTGTTGACGGTACATAGAAACCTCCACGTACACGTGGATAGTTTTGAAGAAGAGGCCAAAGTATGGGTCTCCTAGGCCATAAACCAGCAAAGAGAGACCGAAGCATGGGTCTCATGGCTGATAACAGACGTTGGGAGCTAGAGCGAGGTATGCTTGTTCTCAACTAAGGAATAATGATATTTAATGGTGTTTAAGAGTAGTTATCAATGCTACTGTTTAGAAGAAGTTGCTTGAGATGCCCATCGATATATTTTTAAAGAGATCGACATAGAGGTCCCTCCTAGCCATAGCTCAATATGAAGAGATCGAAGTAGGGGTCTCAATTAAGATTCAGGTTTCAGATACAATGGTTGTAAAGGTTTTATGTACACGGTTGCTTGGTACATTTTAGTTCCAATATTATGTTTTCGAGCTTTTAGTTTAAGCATGAGATTTATGTTTTATTAAGTCACTCAATGGGCTTCTAGCTCACGTTTTCAAATGTTTTCTTTCAGGTAGTGGTCAGTTCCCAAAAAACTATTCTGCTGTTTCTCTGCCACTCAAAGAAGCAGGTTGAAGGAAGCGTAATTGAAGTCCTATGTTAGTTAGTACACATGTGTCTGTGTAGTGACTAGTATTCTTGATGGGGCTCACTAGGTTGTATTAACTATGTATAAACAATATTGCGGAACCCTGTAATGTAAATGTGTTAAGTTTTGAGTTATATGTATGTATTCAGGGTTTGAGCAAGGTTTAACAGGTAAGATAGGCAGTAAGTGCCAGCAAAAGGGTTGGTAACTGCTACAGTCACCATTCCATCCAGGTTATGAGGGTAATCTGGTACGGGGTGTGACAACACTCATGCAACAGCAGATCATTTTCCAATGCAACAATGTCCATAGAGCTTATTCCTAAGTCTCTACTCTTTTCCTATGCAATGATGCAAGATGCACACAAAGACAAGGTGACTGCACACAATCATATCCTATCTCTAGGATGCATGCAATGCGTTAATAGCAAACAGTGCTTATTCCTAAGCTTCTATCTCTTGATTATGCGTTCCAATCTGACTTTCCCGAGCCTAGATTCTAACCTGACTTTCCCAAGCCTAGATCCTGTCCTTAGACTACCCTCCCGAATATCTCTAATGGACGAATGAAGCATACATAATACAAGATAATCGCATAGAGTGAAGATCCCCAGTTATGCTAGCTAAGTGCTTCTCATCCCATTCGACAGATTTAGCTACTCATGCGTAATAAACATAGAGTGAATAGATATAAAGAAGTAAACTTCATTTCTATAGATGAGTTTAAGTACAAAATGACAATGGAAGATAAGGATAGACAGCATGGTAGCAATCCCTTACTTTCCAAGGCTTTTACACTGTCAACTCTATTTTGTTCAAAAGATATTCTTGCTTTCGCAGGAGCTGGCCCTCTCTCTGATCTCGAAGCTTTTGGAACTCTCCCAAGTTCAACGAAACGATCTATCGGCACAATCTCACTTCCCTCGCTTTTGCCTTAAAATAAAAGAAAATCTAAGAACAAGGTTATTCTAACTATGGAGAAAATTATCTAAGTATCCGAACTTGCTGAACTAACTGAACTAGCCGAACTCCTTTTCTAAAGGTTTCCTTCGGTATTTATAGAGCTTCGAGATGAAAGGCGGCTTCTCTCTTATGATTGAACATATGGGATGGCTTTAATTCTCTGACTGATGCACCGAATATTTGTCACTGAAAAGCTGAGTGTACTTGTTATCATTAGCGTCTTGTCAACTTAATTCTGATTCGATCGTCATCCGCTTTCCGTCCCATCATGATTAATTATGCTTTTCACCCAAATACGCCCACCAAGTTGCACCGGCTCTATGCGGCAATCCTTCTTGAGCAGATGTTAGCGAGCACAAATCACCGCAAAGCCTTGCGGTAATACTATGGTCGACCATTGATTTCTTGTGATCGCGCTTTCCGCCTTGCGTCAACGCATATTCTGCATAAAAATACAAAATTTAATTATTTTTATGCGATGAACACATGTGACCGCAATGTT
Organism: Benincasa hispida; assembly: GCF_027475165.1. Taxonomy (NCBI): domain Eukaryota; kingdom Viridiplantae; phylum Streptophyta; class Magnoliopsida; order Cucurbitales; family Cucurbitaceae; genus Benincasa; species Benincasa hispida. The sequence goes on along the minus strand of NC_143482.1, from coordinate 8,827,181 downwards.
ATGAACTTAATGCTTTTTGGACGTAATCTAACATATTTTAAATGCAAACCTTCATTGTTTAATAACTTATCACTATAATAACGTGCATTTCTGCCCGTTATCACACCTATATCCCAGGCACTATATAGAATGGTGCTAGCAGAACTAAAGGAGTTGAAAGTTCAGTTACAGGAACTTGTGGATAAGGGTACATCAGACCCAGTGTGTCGCCTTAGGGAGCACCAATCTTGTTTGTTAAGAAGAAAGACGGTATTCTCAGTTATGTATAGACTATAGACAGATGAATAAGGTGACCATTAAGAATAAGTACCCCTTGCCTCATATAGATGATCTCTTCGATCAGTTAAAGGGAGACACGGTATTTTCTAACATAGATTTGAGATCAGGTTACCACCAATTGAAGGTGAAGGAAACAAATGTTCCAAAGACTGCTTTCAGGACCAGGTATGGACATTATGAGTTCCTAGTAATGTCGTTTGGTTGACGAATGCTCCTGCGGTATTTATGGACTTGATGAACAGGATATTTCATCCTTACTGGATCAATTTGTGATAGTTTCCATAGACGATATACTAGTATATTCCAATAGTGCAGAGAAGCACAAGGAACATCTAAGATTAGTAATGCAAATGCTAAAAGAAAAGAAGTTATATGCCAAGTTTAGTAAGTATGATTTCTGTTTAAATCAAGTTGTATTTCTTGGGCATATAGTTTTAGCTGACGGAGTCAGTGTAGATTCCAAAAAGATAGAAGCGATAGTTAATTGGGAACGACCAATGACCGAAACAGAGGTACGCAGTTTTCTGGGTTTAGCAGGTTATTACAGAAGATTCGTGGAGGGCTTTTCTAAGATAGCTCTACCAAATGAGTTCCATTCACAAAACCGTCTAGCACACAACTTTTTCTCATCGTTCTTAACCCGTGGGTCCGATTTCGTGTTTTCACCCGTCGAAAAGTTTGCACACAAAAATTGGTCCCCGCGACAGCCGCGTCGGGCTCGATAGCCATTTGGGGCACCAAATGAGCTCCGTTCTTCAAATCGTCATGCGCAAGTTTTTCTCATCATTCTTAACCCCTCAGTTCGTTTTCGCATTTTCGCCCGTTGGAAAGTTCACGCACAAAATTTGGGCCCTGTGGAAATCCCTCCGGGCCCAATAGCCATTTGGGGTACCAAATAAGCTCCGTTCGAAAAACCCCCTGGCGCACGTCTTTTTTTCATCGTTCTTAACCCTTGGGTCCGTTTTCGTGTTTTCTCCTGCCAGGAAGTTCGGGCAAAATTGGGCCCCGAGGCAGGCCCACAAGGCCCGATAGCCATTAAGGGCATCAAATGAGCTTCATTCACAAAACCGTCTAGCGCATGGCTTTTTTCATTGTTCTTAACCCTTGGGTCCCTTTTAGCATTCGCAGAAAAGTTCGAGCACAAAATGTAACATCCCGAGTTTTTCTTAATTTAAATTCAACATTTTTAAATTAATTGAGGACATTTTTTTGTTAATTTTGAAATTCAGTTTGTTTAAAGGAAATTTGAGGTTTTATGTCGCATTAATTTGATTTTTAGGTTTATGTCGAAATTTTAATTTAAATCGGGGAAATTGATTTAATTTGGATTTTTGGAAATTCAAGAGAAGAAGGAAAGAGTTTTAAAATATATATATATATATATACTCATATATATTTTGGTGTTTTGAAGGAAAGGATAGAAATAAAAAGGGAATAAAATAAAATAAAGTTTTATTATATTTCTTTTTTTAAAAGTATTTTTACATTTCTTTTATTTTCAAAATATCTATCTCCCTTTTGTTTCACACACAGGTATTTAATGTGTTCAAAAGTCCTAGATAAATATGCTTTGGAGGCATGATATGAGGGGTTACAAGGAATTTGTTTTGATGTAAAAGAAAAATATCTCATTATCATGTGGAACTTTAGGAGAATATGAGTTGGATGGAAAGATAGCTTACATAGGTGATCAGTATGAAACTTTGTGTTAACACAAGAATCTTTTACCGAAATAAAAGGTTGAGAAGGGTTAAGCTAAAATGGAGTTACTTGTAACAGAAGATGTTCAAGAACTATTGACATGGTATGTTGAGGCTTCATCAATTAAGAGGTAAACAATTAAGGGCATTAATAAGATTTAAGAGATTTTGACGTAGTGTGCAAGTTCGAATCATGTACTAGCAAGACCATCAAATTGATTGAAAAAGGGAATTAATCCAGCTCGAGGTAGACAAAAGTGGTATATGCACAAAAGTAAGTAAGTTGGATCTTCCAATATAACCATTGGTATAAGGGATAGACTTGGTAATAAAGTTGAATCGATAACAAGAAGTTGCTAAAAGTGGGTTTGGTGCAATATAGGATAGTATGTTTTCTTTGCATGGGCAATGAGTTAACTAGCTCTAGGGAGTACGAGTAATTCATGCTAGAACTTATGAATCAAGAAGGTTTTATCGTAAAAATTGACTTCAGGGATCAATTACGATTATTGTGAGGTTATGAAAATGTGTTATCAATAGACTTATGGTTTAGCATCCAGGGACTTCAAAACCTTTCGAAGGGAATTCTAGACTCGTTCGTTGCAGGGTCTGAGTAATGATATGTGATTGTTTTAAGGATAAGAAAAATAATAAATAAAATAAAATAATGTGAGGATTGGCTTGAACAAGTTTTATAGCCCATGACAGCATAATGCCTCATGAAGAGTTTCTCATGAATATGAGACTTAATTAGACAGAGTTATTCTCAAACATGTAGACCCTAAGAAAGATATCACAGTCGACACTTCTAGAGTAGAAGCAGTTTTCAGTTGACCAAATTTTTCCTGGTACGTATCTTCAGATGACGCATTATATTGCATGACTAATTTCTTCATTGCACATATGATGTTTTCCTTGTTACAGAATGGTAAACTCAGATATATTCTTTTAGTATACAAGACTTTTTTAAGTTCATGATCGTTTTCATAGTTATCAACTTGAACATGTTAAAGTGTTGTCGATTTTTAGCATCTTAAGTTTCATAGTTATTTATGGAAGGGGATGTTACACTTCTTTTGGTACTAGTTTCAGCTATGTCAAATGGCGACCCTTGTTTTATATCTAGTATTTTTATTTTTTTTTAAGAGTCTCCAGTTAGCATTGGGTACTCGATGGGATTTTAGTACAGCTTTTTGAAGGATCTCTTACCGAAGAGTTCTATGAGTGCGTTCGAATCGCTCTAATATCACAGTGACCGAAATACATCAAATATGTTCAAATGCAAAATTATGGAAACAAACAGTAATTATCGGCATGCTTTGAAAAAGAAATTACAAGGGAGAGAGTTGCCATACCAGTTGAAGACGGTCTTCAAACTTCAAAACTTCACGCAGCAGATGACCTCTACTCGATCAACCAGCGCCCAACAAATGCATCGACTACAGCAGCACGAACAACTGCAAAAACACAAACGTGGCGGTGACGACACCACCAGAAAAAAGCCCCAGGTATTCTCGGAGTGAGAACCCAAAGCGTGGTCTTTGGTGAGTTTGGTAGAGGAAGGAGAAAGAATAGATCGTGTAGGCGATAAGCAAGTGGGAAGGAAAAAGACGCTATCGTATAGCAAGATGCTTATCGTTTAGGAGAAACTACACGATCTTGTAGGTTTTATTGAACGATCGTTTAGGAAAAGGTATACGATCATTTAGCAAACACAGCACACTATACAATCATTTAGGGAAGCTATCTGATCGTTTAGGAACTAGCGTGCGTCGTTTAGACATAAGATGGACGATCGTTTAGGCACAGAGCGACTATTGTATAGGCTCTCGAGATACATAAGCGATCGTATACGTTTCCACACCAATGCAACCCGCAATCTTTTCCCGAACTTTCGAACGATTCAAAATGAAACCAATTTCAATTTTATTCATCGGTTACAATAATCGACGCTGCTCCACTAACGCACGTCCGAGCGAGATTTTGGCTTAATTATCATATAATTAATCAATTAAATTAATAATAAATATAATCATATTATATTTTTACCCTATAGTTTGATATCACATATTTACTATAGTAATTTTCCCTCTACTTGATATAAATCATATTTATATTTAATTTCCCCCAAAATAATGTATCTCATACATTTAGCCAATTATATCATATATAATAAAGCAGTCCAATTAAATCATATATAATCGAACTTTTTCTTGTCAATTTGAACATTTCAAATTAACCCAAACACTGATTCTCGACTTTATCCAAGCTACCCAGAGGACCTGTGGCTCGAATCTCCAATGATCCGTGAATAGCTGACTAAACTCTTTAGCCATAAGATCCACCATCCGTTAACTGCCAGGCATTCCACTAAAGACCAACAGCTGAACTCTTTTTACCACATATATATTTCTGTATCCATCGAATATAACCAATCATGAGTACAATGACCCTTCACAGATGCTCGTAAGTACAGCTGGGCCAAATTATCATTTTGCCCTTGTAGTTACATCTCACTCCTTAAGTACCACTGATTCCATAGTTCAACCATGTATGAACACCTCGCGGGCCAAAAGAATGTGTATGGTGTCACATTGTTCAAGCCCTGGAATCAGCCCTTATGGGAGCTATCTATCTACTTACCCCTGCCTCAGGGAAGGAGTGAATTCCATCTTGTGTAGCTGAGTTCCCAGCTCCCAAATCAGACGAATCCCCAAAATAGTAGGTTTGAATCGACGACCTGGCCACTCGCACCCATACAAATTAAAGGACCGCCCTCAATGGCAAGAGTTTCTAACTCACTCAGGATTGAGGTCATGTTACCTATGGTCATCCTAGTGAAGTGAAGTCTCTGCCATGAACGGTGTTATATAACGAGACGTTAACACTTCATGGTGAGGTCTTATACAAACTCTTTGTATAGGACGCCCCCGCTCGCATGTCCCCAACACGAATGATCAGGATATGACCATCTGTGACAAGTCACAACACTTGTGACCATTCCACAAAGCGGGCCGTATCTGTAGTGTTACCAGGATAAGGTTTCCCTCCTATATCCATATACTACAGACCATTTTGGTTATCACTCAAGACATGATCCACTTGTATGTCACCACATACATTCTTGAGTCACATACAGATAACCAAGGATTTTATGTTTATTGGTTTGTTATAAAGCAAATAAAACAAGCAACTGAGCAAAAATACAAGATGTGAAGTAAATATCATATATTATACAACACAAGTGTTCATACAAACTATTTACAAACTACAGGACACGAGACTTTAGGGCATTATCCCTACCACTTTTCACTAATAGACTGATGGTCAAATAGTGTTGAGATTGGTGTCCTAATTCTCTCGGAGTCTTGTTGTTTTGTAAAGATACACATTGTTCAATGAATAAATAAATGTTATTTAATTCTAGCATTTACTCATATCCAATAAACAGAGCTTCTTGGTTATCTTATGTGAACTTAAGCATGTATATGTGATATATAAGTGGATCATGCCTTAAGTGATAATCTAAATCAGTCTGTAGTATAAGGATTAAGGTAGGATACCTGATCTTGGTGACACTACGGATACGGCCTGCTTTGTAGAGGTTTGCAAGTGTTTTAAACTACTACAGATGGTAGATCCTGACCATTCATGTGGAGACGTGGAGCGGGGGTGTCCTATACAAAGAGTTTGTATAAGACCTGGACCACGAGATGACTAGACTCTGTATATAACACCGTTGACACTAGAGACTTGCATCTCACCTAAACGATCATAGGTGATACGACCTCAATCCTGAGTGTTTTGAGAACTCCTACCTTTGAGGGCGGTCCTTTGATTAGTATGGGTGAGAGTGGCCAGATTGCCAACTCAACATGTCTACCTTTTTGGGGACTTGTCTGATCTGGGAGCTGGGAACTCAATCCACAATATGGAATTCACTCCTTTCCCGAAGCAGGGATAAGTAGAGAGATTGCTCCCTTAAGGGTTGATTCTGGGGCTTGAACATAGTGGCCACAAGTTCTCTTTGGAAGAGAAGTCTCAGTCATAGCAGGACTATGATTTATGTTCAATAGAGGGATCAATGGTACTTAAGGAGACAGATATAACTACAGGGGCATAACGGTTATTGGCCCAGCTGTACTTACGAGTGATCTGTGAAGGGTTGTCACACTAGTGATTGATTAAGATGGACACATAATATATCTGTGGTAAAAAAAGTTCAGCTGTCGGTCTTTAGTAGAGTGCCTGGTAGTGAATGGATGGTGGATCCCGTGACTAAAGAGTTTAGTCAGTTATTCACGTACCGTTGGAGCTTCGAGCTACAGCTCCATGAGGTCCCCTTGATAGCTCAATGGATTTACTTCAGGATCAGTTCTTGGTGTTGAATTGAAATGTTCAAATTAACAATAGGTATTTTGATTATATATGATTTAATCGGTATGATGTATGAGATACATCTAGTAGAGGATTGATGTAAATGAGATTTACATTAAGTACCATGGAATAGAAAAAGAACTATGGTTTATATGTTTCATGAGATGAAATATTAAAACTATAGGTTATAAATATAGTATGATAAGTTGGTTATCATTTATGTTTATAATAATATTAATTATTGGATAATTAATTCTTTTTCTTTTAAATAACCAAAGTAGTGGGTGGTTATTGGATCATGGTAACCGTGAGTTTAAAAGAAAAGTGGTTTCCTATTTTCAAAAAGAAGTTTTACAAATGATTGAAAAGGTTTTTTGAATTTTATTTCACGCAAAAGAATCTCACGAAGTCGTCAAGTAAATTCGGATTTACTAAACGACGGTTGGGCGAGATAAACGATCGTGTAGTATTTACTAAACAATCGCATAGTTTTTCTAAACGATCGCTGGCCCAGGTAAATGACTACATAGTGTCTGTAGGTGACAGACTGAGCTAAACGATAGGCTAAACGATCGCATAGCTTTTGCTAGACAATCGCATAGCTTTATCTAAACGACTGGGCATCGAGCTATACGATAGGTCTCCGCCATCTCCCACTTGCCCAGTCGCGTACGCAATCGGTGTCTCCTCCTTCGTCTGCCTTATACCAAGTCCGAACAGAGCCCACCCACTGGATTATCACACCGAGAATACCAAAGTCGCCTTGTTGGTGGTGTCAGACTTAACTTGACACTGTCGAGGTTTTTTGGAGGCCGTTCGTGGTGCTGTGGAGGCCGTTTTTGTTCCGGAGGAGTTCGCGGCTGAAGAGATCGTTGAGAACGAGTGTGAAGTGTTCGTGCTGTGTTGCGGTCGTGTAGATCGAGCGCTCATGGTTGCTATTATTCGAGCGATCAGAGTGCGCAACGGAGTGTGGAGACACTTCTGCCATCATGCATAGAGTTCTCTCTTTATGCATTTGAGTTTGTTCATGCTGTAATTTCTCTGTATGAATTGTATAACCGTTTTTTTATAGTCAACTGTAAATATATTGTTCATTCATGATTATAATTTGAAATAGTCTTGTTCCGCTGTTCATGGAAATCTCAAATCCGATTTCCTTCAGATAGAACGTATGAACCAGATATTGGAAGATATGTTCCGCGCCTGTGCGATAGAGTTTTCAGGAAGTTGGGACTCTCACTTGCATTTGATGGAATTTGCATATAACAATAGTTACAAGGCTACCATTGGCATGTCACCATTTGAGGCCCTAACAAAAAGAGTTCTAGGTCTCCTATATGTTGAGATAAGATGGAGAGAGGAAGTTTCTAGGACCTTAGCTAGTACAAACCATGAATGAAGCGACACAGAAGATCAGAGCTCGCATGTAAACAGCTCAGAGTAGATAGAAAAGTTATGCCGACGTTAGGCGTAAGGACTTAGAATTTGAGACTGGTGATAAGGTATTTTTAAAAGGGGCATCTATGGGAGGTGTTCTGAAGTTTGGGAGAAAGGGAAAGCTAAGTCCACGATTTATTGGGCCTCTCGGTCTTCGAGCGAATTGGCCTTGTAGCTTATCGGTTGGTGTTGCCACTGTCACTCTCTTTTGTTAATAACGTTTTCCATGTTTCGATGCTGAGGAAATACGTCACAAATCCTTCCCATGTGGTGGACTTTGAACAGTAGTAGTTGAATGAAAACTTGAGTGATGCCGAGAAGCTAGTAAGAATACTCGTGAGGGAGATGACGACGTTACGCAACCGAGAGATAGCACTTGTAAAAGTTTTGAGGTAGAATCATCAGTTCGAGGAGGCTACATGGGAGCGAGAGGATGAGATGAAAGCCCAGTACTGAGAGCTTTTTCAGGAATGAACTTTCGAGGACGAAAGTTCTTTAAAGAGGGAAGAATGTAACATCCTGAATTTTTCCTAATTTAAATTCAACATTTTTATATTAAGTGAGGACATTTTTTTGTTAATTTTGAAATTCGGTTTGTTTAAAGGAAATTTGAGGTTTTCTGCCTAATTAATTTGATTTTTAGGTTTATGTCGAAAATTTAATTTAAATTGGGAAATTGATATAATTTGGATTTTTCGAATTTCAAGAGAAGAAGGAAAGAGTTTTAAGAGATATATATATATCCATATATATTTTGGTGTTTTGAAGGAAAGGATAAAAATTAAAAGGGAATAAAATATAATGGAATAAAATAAAATAAAGTTTAATTATATTTCTTTTATTAAAATATTTTTCTATTTATTTTTATTTTCAAAATATTTTGCCAGTCGACTAGCCGTTCTGTTCGTAGTTTCCAGTCGCGTCGTCGAGGATTTTGCCCAGAAATGCTTGTGGGTTCTTGTCCGTGTCGTTTCACCGCCCCTTGCCCAAGCCACCACATACACATCGCCAGTCCAGCCGCGAAGCCCACATGTTTTCCTAGTCATACCTGTACGTCTCACGTAGGGGCTGTTGCTGCTGTCGACCACTTCTTAGATCTGCCGACACTCATCAATTTTCGCCAGCCGGTCACTGTTTCGTGTGTTTTCGCCAAATTTTTTATTTAGGTATAAGGTCCATTTTGTTTAGTTGAGTCCCTTGAAGGATTTTGGGATGCCCAGTAAGTTTTGACTTTTATTTGTCCATATTCTTCGCGGTTTAATGTTAGGATGAGATTTGGAAGGAAGGGCCTGTTGTCCATTTGGTTCAAGACAAGAGCGGGCAAGGAATTGGTAAGGATTGTGGTACTTGTTGTTGGTTTTTGGGCACCCACTAATTATTGAATTAAATGTTGGCTTAATTTCTGGTATTTTGAAGGTTTCAAGTCGTCGTCCGTTGGAATTAGAATTTGAATAAGGGAGATTTTAGAGTTGAAATCTTGGGAGTATTTGTTGATCAAGTTTCGTTGGGTAAGCTTTTGGGTATTTTAGATTTGGGTCTTAAGGTCTCACAGTTATTGTTGGATTGAAATTTAATGGTTGTATTCGTATGTTAGGGTCATTACTTCAAATCCTTGTCATTGTTTGCTTGTCTTACTTTATCTGTGGATTTTTTTATTAAGATAAGTAATCTTACTACTGGAACTGCTCTAGTGCCAGGCAATGATAATTATGATTTACAGAGGATCATTAGTTAACATGATATCATTGACTGAGGTTTGAAAGGACTAGAGTCAGTTATTGATAATTATGATTTATTGAGGATATATTAATGGTGTAATGTTTATGTATGCCTTGCTGGCAGGAGGGTTTAAAAGACTAGATGCGCATAGAGATGTTTGAATGCTACAATGATTTGAGTATATTATTATTCTTGGAGATCCTACTAAATCTGGGGATGATGAGATGTATATGTATGTTATGGGACTAGGATGATGAGATATATATCTATGTTATAGAACCACGATGATGAGATGTATATATATGTTATGAGACTAGGATGATCAGAGGTATATGTATGTCGTAGAGCCATGATGTTGAGGTGTATATGTATGTTGTAGATCTATGTTGTTATGCTTGTGAATTTGAGATTGTGATAGTGTCCTCATTGATTAGTTAGATGCCCACTAGATGTTGTGTTTCTTTCAGGATTCACCAGAGGTTTTGTTTTCTTTGGGATTCAACAGAGGTTGTGTTTCCTTCGGGATTCACTAGAGGTTGTGTTTCCTTCAAAATTCACTAGAGGTTGTGTTTCCTTCAAGATTCACCAGAGGTTGTGTTTCCTTCGGGATTCACTAGAGGTTATGTTTCCTTTGGGATTCACCAGACGTGGTGGTTTCCTTCGGGATTCACCAGAGATTGTGGGTCCTACGGGACTTACTAGAGGTAGTGGGCATACTTAATTACAGTAGGATAAAAATTAGTTTTTCATGTATGTATATGTCCCATGAGGACTAGAGAAGTTTATATGTTTCCACCAGAGATAGGCATCTAGAGGACATAGATGCCTAGACTGACCCCAGTAGTGGGGTTACTTAATGAGTATTTTATACTCATCCTTTCTCATGTTGTTGTTTCAGGTAAAGGTAGAGATGCATTGACGATTGAAAAGCTTCGGTGATCGAGCCACTGGGACAAGTTTTATGCTTCCACTCATGATATTTTGATTTCTTTTCATGTTTGAAACTTACAATTAAGATTTATTTTCAGACCTATTTATTATCACTTATGATTTATGGTACCCTATCATTTGTTTTTAATATTTGAATTTAATGAAGGTCTTTTGAATTTACCTTATTTATTTATCATTTATTTCACTATAAAAGGGTGTCGCATACAAACATTGGGCCCCAGGGTAGCTACATCGTGCCCGTTAGCCATTTGGGCACCAAATGAGCACCGTTCGCAAAATCGCCTAGCACACAGCTTTTTTTCATCGTTCTTAACCCCTTGGTCCATTTTTACGTTTTTGCCCGCCAGAAAATTCACCCACGAAAATTGGGCCACGAAGCAGCCTTGTCGGGCCCTATAGCCATTTGTGGCACCAAATGAGCCCCGTTATCAAAATCGTCCAGCACACAGCTTTTTTTTTTATCATTCTTATCCCTTGGGTCCATTTTTGCATTTTCAATCACCGAAAAGTTCGTACACAAAAATTGGGCCCCACGGGGCTCGATAGCCATTTAGTGAACCAACTAAGTTCCGTTCAAAAAAACTGTCTGGCGCACAGCTTTTTTTCATCATTCTTAACCATTGGGTCCGTTTTTGAGTTTTCATCCGCCGAAAAGTTTGCGCTAAAAAATTGGTCCCCAGGGCATCCCCACCAGGCTCGATAGCCATTTGGGGCACAAATGAACTCCGTTCAAAAAATCAACTGGCGCACAACTTTTTTTCATCGTTCTTAACCCCTAGGTCCGTTTTCGCCTGTCAAAAAGATCACGCACAAAAAATTGTACCCCGGGGTAGCTCCGCCAGACCCGATAGCCATTTGGGGCACTAAATGAGCTCCGTTCACAAAACCGTCTGGCACACGGCTTTGTTTTATCATTCTTAACTGATGGGTCCATTTTCGCATTTTCGCCCGCTGAAAAGTTTGCGCACAAAAATTGGTCCCCAGAGCATCGGCACCGGGCCCTATAGCCATTTGGGGGACCAAATGAACTCCGTTCAAACAATCGACCGGCGCACGACTTGTTTTCATCGTTCTCAACCCCTTGGTCCGTTTTTGCCCGTTGAAATTTTCACGCACAAAAATTGCGCTCCAAGTTAGCCCCGTCGAGCCAATAGCAATTTCGAGTACCAAATGAGTTCCGTTCGTAAAACCATATGGCACATGGCTTTTTTTCATCATTCTTATCCCATGGGTCCGTTTTCGCGTTTTTTCCTGTTGGAAAGTTCGCGCACAATAATTGGGACCCGGGGCAGCCCCGCCGGGCCTGATAGCCATTTGGGGCATTAAATGAACTCAGTTCGCAAAACCGCCTGACACATGACTTGTTTTCATCGTTCTAAACCCCTTGGTCCATTTTCACATTTTCACCCGCCGAAAAGTTCGTGCTCAAAAATTTGGCCCCAGGACATCCCTGACGGGCCTGATAACCATTCGACGCACCAAATGAGCTCCGTTCGCAAAATCAACTAGCGCACGGCTTTTTTATCGTTCTTAACCCTTGGGTCCGTTTTTTCATTTTCGCCCATCGAAAAGTTCGTGCACAGAAATTCGACCCTGGGGTAGCCACGTGGGGCCTAATAGCCATTTGGAGTACCAAATGAGCTCCGTTTGAAAAACCGTCTGGCGCATGACTTTTTTTTCATTGTTCTTAACCTCTCGGTTCATTTTTTCATTTTCGCTTGTCAGAAAGTTCTCGCATAAAAATTCGGCCCCGGGGTAACCCTACGAGGCCAGATAGCCATTTCTGGCACTAAATGAGCTCCGTTCTCAAAACCGTCTGGCGAACGGCTTTTTTTCATCGTTTTTAACCCCTGGTTCATTTTGATAGCCAATTGAGGTACGAAATGAGTTCTATTCACAAAACCGTCTACCACACGGCTTTCTTTCATCATTCTTAACCCCTAGGTCCGATTTCGTGTTTTCGCCCACCGAAAAGTTCGCACACAAAAATTGCTCCCCGGGGCAGCCGCACCGGGCCCGATAGCCATTTGGGCACCAAATGAGCTCCGTTCGCAAAATCATCTAGCGTAATCTTTTTTTCATCATTCTTAACCCCTAGGTTCATTTTCGCGTTTTCGCCAGCCGAAAAGTTCGCGCACCAAAATATGGCCTTGTGGCATCTCCCCCAGGCTTAATAGCCATTTGGGGCACCAAATGAGCTCCATTTGAAAAACCCCTTGGCACACATCTTTTTTTCATCGTTCTTAACCCCTGGGTCCAGTTTCGCATTTTTGCACGTCAAAAAGTTCGCGCACAAAAATACGGCCCCAGGCAGCTCCGTACTGCCCAATAGCCAGTTGGGGCAGCAAATGAGCTTCATTCCAAAACCGTCTAGCACACAGCTCTTTTCATCGTTCTTAACCCTTTTGTTCGTTTTACTGTTTTCGCCCGAAGAAAAGTTCGAGCACAAAAATTAGGGCCCTGGGGCAGCCTCGTCGAGCCCGATAGCCATTTGGGACAACAAATGAGCTCCATTTGCAAAACCGCCTGGCACACGACTTTTTTTTATCATCCTTAACCCTGGCTACGTCTTCGCATTTTTGCCTGCCGAAAAGCTCGCATACAAAAATTGGGCCCTAGGGTAGCTACATCGAGCCCGATGGAAATTTGGGGCAAATAAGCACTATTCGCAAAACCGCTTGGAGCACAGCTTTTTTTCATCGTTCTTAACCCATGGGTCCATTTTTGCCTTTTTGCCCGCCAAAAAGTTCGCGGACAAAAATTGGGCCCCGGGGTAGTTCCACAAGGCCCGCCATTTGGTTGTGCAAGTAGCCAAATTTATCTTTCCCATTTGGCACGTTTGCATTCCGTAGCATGCCATTTGGACTCTACAACGCACCAGGCACCTTCCAAACGTGTATGATGGCCGTTTTCTCAGATTTCTTGGAAGAGTCAGTTGAGGTATTCATGGATGACTTTTCAGTTTTCGACAACACCTATGAATCTTGTTTGAGAAATTTGGAGAGAGTTTTGAAGAGATACGTAGAAACGAATTTGGTTTTGAGCTAGAAGAAATGTCATTTTATGGTGGAAGAAGGAATAGTACTAGGCCACAAGGTATCAAAGGCAGGATTGGAAGTAGACCAAGTGAAAATCGACGCATTTGCCAAGTTACCACCACCAGTCAATGTGAAAACACTTGGGAGTTTTCTGGAACATACGGGGTTCTATCGGAGATTCATTTGCAACTTCTCACAAATCGCAAGATCCCTAAGTGCACTCCTCGAGGTTGATCGTGAGTATGAATTTGATGACGCATGCGCCGAAGCGTTCCACACACTAAGAAATGCGCTCATCACCACACCAATTTTGGTTACGCCTGACTGGACACAACCATTTGCGCTGATGTGTGACGAAAGTGGATATGCGGTAGGAGTAGTCTTGAGCCAGAGAAAAGATAGAGTTTTGCATCCTATTTATTATGCAAGTAATACATTGAGTGAGTCGCAAGAGAACTATACAACCACAGAAAAAGAAATGCTCGCAGTGGTGTTTTCCCTGGAGAAATTTTGACAGTACCTAATCGGATCGAATGTGGTAGTGTATATGGATCACTTTACGATCAAGTATCTCATGGCAAAAAGGGATGCAAAGCCAAGATTCATTAGGTGGGTACTACTCCTGTAGGAATTTGACCTAGAGATAAAGGACCACAAAGAACCAAGTCACAAATCATCTATCACGTCTAGAAAATTGCGAGGTTCAGAAGAAAGAAAAGAAGATTGAAGAAAGATTCCCTGACGAACAACTAATGACGATATACGATAATTTTCCATGGTATGCAGATATCGTAAACTTCATAGTTTGCGGCCAAGTACCTGAAGACTACTCATATCAGCAGAAGAAGAAGTCAAGGCACGAGGTTAAATTTTATTTCTGGGATGACCCATTCCTATATCGACTCGAACCTGACCACATTCTGCGTCGATGTGTTCCTGCGCATGAAACCAAGCATATTTCAGAGCTTTGTTATGAGTCCCCTTATGGAGGACATTTTGGGGGGCAGCGAACCACCACAAAAGTTCTATCGAATGGCTATTTTGGCCAACGCTGTTCAAAGATGCCCACGCCCATGTTGTGCAATGCAATAAGTGCCAGCGTACCAGGAATATGTCCATATGAGTCGAAATTCCTTTAACTTCCATCTTAGAGATTGAGCTTTTTGACGTATGGGGAATCGACTTCATGGGCTCGTTTCCACCTTCAGAGGGCCATCACTATATTCTAGTTACAGTAGATTACGTTTCAAAATGTGTTAAGGCCATCGCATGCGTTAGAAACGATGCGACCATGGTGCAAAATTTCTCAAGAAAAACATCTTCGCAAGATATGGAACGCCCCGTGCAATAATCAGCGATGAAGGCACGCATTTCATCAACTACATCATCACCAACCTATTAATCAAATTCAATGTCAACCATAGAGTCACAACTGCCTATCACCCATAAACTAATGGGCAAGTAGGAATCTCCAACCGAGAAATTAAGACCATCTTGGAAAAAGTAGTCAGTACCTCCAGGAAGGATTGGTCGCCAAAGCTTGATGAAGCGCTATGGGCATACCAAACTACCTTTAAGACTCCAATCGGCATGTCCCCATATGCCCTGGTATTCAGAAAATCTTGCCATCTGCCTCTTGAGCTGGAACACAAGGCAATGTGGGCAATCAAAAAGCTGAATTTTGATCTGACTAATGCTGGAGAAGTCTGGAAGCTTCAGTTGAATGAGCTGATCGAATGGCACATGAACGCCTATGAAAATTCCAAACTTTATAAAGAACGAACAAAAAAATGGCATGATGATCGCATAAGTAAGAGGACATTCTTCGTGGGACAACAGGTACTTTTATTTAACGCGTGTTCGTGATTATATCCAAGTAAGCTGAAGTCTTGCTAGTCTGGCCCATTCCAAATCAAGACTATCTTTCCCCATGGTGCAGTGGAGTTGACAAAAGAGGATGGAAGCAATGCATTCAAAGTCAATGGTCAGAGAGTTAAACCCTACTATGGGGGTTTTGTGGAATGAAGCAAAGAGACCATCGACTTGGGCAGGCAAGTCTGATCGCCTGCAGGGATGCGCTTTGCGGTAACATTGAAAATATTTTCCAATAAGCATCCATCAAAATTATCTTTACTGCTTTGATAGATTAGTTTCCATTGTAGTTTCTATTTGCATTATTTATATTGATTGAATGAATGATTAGCACGAGCATCCCGATGACTTATCATTTTGGTTTTGAGATAAGCGTTGTGATGATGGGTATACATTGCGATGTCGAGTATGCATTGCAATGTTGAGTATACATTGTGTCCATGTTCCATTTAATCTAAAAATAAAATTAAAAATTGCAGAGAAAGTTAAACGTATGTGCGTTTAAGCTCCCGTGGACCATTATTGCGCAACAGATGAAAGGACATTTTTATTGTCTGCTAGGTCATAATGGTAAGGGGCGCGGCAGGCTTTTGGGATTACCAAGGCCTACCGAGTGCATTTTCTGCATTCGTTGGGCCTTCCAAGGCCCAACCTATATAAGCCCAGGCGCAACCAGTCCCTAGAATCGCCGGGAAGCCCAGGCATAAGCCATTCGCATCCGCATCTCCATCCACTCGCCGAGAAGGGCCGAGCATGGAAAGTGCCCCTGCCACCAGTCCTGAGGTGGCGCTCCCATTGCCTCCAACTGAAAGTGAATAGCAAAGGAAAGATGACAGGGAGGTCTTTGAGAGCATTTTAAGCTATTTGGAGAAGGATGGGGGGCTGCCTGAAGTTGGAGTAGTGAACCATCCTCTACCGTTGGAAGAGGAGTTCATCGTGGCATCGCGAGGTATGGGCATTGCAATCTTGGATCCTAAGGAGAATGCCCAAGCAGGCTCCAATGAGGGACCCATTAGGGCAGTTGTGGAGGATGTGGAAGCACAAAGGCGGGCGGAGCAGCTCGCAAAAGAGATGGAGAAGGAAGTAGAAGAATAATGGGCAGGAGAGGATGAAGGGGCCTAGAAAGAAAAAGAAAGGAAAGAAAAGAGGAGAGTCGAGAGGAGGCAACGTAGGCGTGAAGAAAGGTGTCTGAGAAAAGAAGAAGAATGAAGGCAGAGGGCTGGGAGCCTGGTAATCGAAGGAGAATCCACCACCACAAGAGTGAAAAGGGGGATGTCAGCGCAACCCAAAACCATCATCACAACAACAGTCCTCATTACCGCATCAACGATTAGCTGCGACGAGGGTTCAACTCCAAGTTTTGTATGAAAAGGAAGATCTTGACATCACCGCACTTATGTGGTGCCACAAGGGGAATGCGCCGCAAGGGTTCGCAATAGACCCAGAAGTAGTTGAACGTATAAAGAACGAATGAGAAGAATGGAGGAAGGAATTGAAGAAGAAGGAAGAGAATATAACACAGGCGTGCAAATCATCGCCTCAGCCGATTGGGCTAGAAGGCTTCACGATGAGAAGGTTTACCATGCCAACGCAATGGCAAAGGAGGAAGAGAAGAAAAAACTCGAAGATGAGCAGTGCATTACGCTCGCCTCCGAGCAATTCGAAAAAGAACTGCAAGAAGAAAAGAAGCTGAGAGAAGAAGGACAAAAAGAAGTTTTGCAGAAAAGCCAAAGTGCACCTCAGCATTGAGTTAAAGAGAAAAGAAAGATAATAATGGGATAGGGAAAAAGAAGAGTAGGACAAGGAAAGGGCGCACATCAAACGACAAAGGACCCGCCTTACAACCGCTCAAGAAAAAGGAAAGGAAAAGGTGGAAGGCAGCGAGTCTTCGCCGGCTAGGAGGCGCCCAAAAGTCCGAAAGAAAAATGATGACTTACTAATGGAGATGGGTTTCTTCCTTGCTCTGGCCCCACTACCAGATCTCATCATCAGCATCATAGTGGAGCTTGGATGGGACACTTTCTGTCAATGCCCATCTATAGTCATCCCAAAGGTAGTGTGGGCCTTTTATCACGGCCGGCTCCACGACACTGAGGATGCGGTGATCGTTGACGGGAGGGTAATTCCATTTAGCGCCAAGAACATCAATCAGCTCTATAAGTTAAAGGATTTCCTAGAAGCACCCGGCAACAAGTTGATTGATGATCCTGCTGAGGAACATATAGAGGACGCATTGAGAATATTGGCGCAACCAGGCACCAATTGGATGGTGTCCTTAACTGGCATTAGGACCTTCGCATCCAATCGTCTGCTGCCAAAAGCACGTCTATGGGTCTATTTGGTGAAGAAGAGGCTCATCTCAACCACACGTGACAAAAAAATTTCAAGGGATCGAGTCATGGCCGCATACTACATTGCGCGTAACATTCCGATTGATGTGGGCAGATTAATTACGAGGTAAATTAGAAGCTATGTAGGCCGCATCAGGGGTCAATATTTATTTCCATGGACTATCTCCAACCTCTGCCTATCTGTAGGCGCTGGTATCGAAGAGGAGCCTATGACAGAAGTCTATGGCCTCATCAACAATAAAATCTTGAGAGTTCTTCTCAAGGATTTGCCTCATTGCCCTAAGCCTCCACCAAAGCGGCCCCTCATCGATCTCAATGCGTCGCAACCGCCTAGACCCAAACGATGGCAACGCAATGACAAAGGCAAGGAAGTTATCTAAGGCAGTGCATTGTGCCAACCACCCAATGAACCCTTGGAAGATCCTTCACCTTTAGTCATTCGACCACAAAGCCCCACCATTGATCCCTTTTCCCCTCTTCCCGATCATCTTACCAACCTTCTTCTTGCCCCTAACTCTGATCCTCTATCACCAGCAACATCCATTAGCCATCCCTCGCCAGCCCACCTATCTTCTAGAGCTTCACCGTGTGTTAATGACCCACACGTTTGGGTGCGGCTCTTCCACTCAGCCCCAAACCGATGAAAGTGAGACATCGATGGCAACTCCTCCCATCGCATCCATTGTTGCTGCCCTTGATGACATGCAGGGCTTTTTAACCCAAGAACTCTCCTCCTTCTGCCAAACCCTCACAAAGTTGCGAGAAAGCAATGCAGAGCTACGTCAGGCGATGATCAACATACAACGCAACCTCTTTACTCTTCGCCTGAATCAGAGGCAGTTAGTAGAATGCAACCACGAGTACTTCAACTTCTTAACCGCATATTTACATGGTCTTGTGGTTCCTCCACATCTGCGATAGCCTCTTTACTTTCAAAAAGTGCCGCCTGGAGCTCCGCAACCTCTGCCCCACAATGAGCCCTCGCCTCAAGTCTAAATTTGGGGGTGTACCACCTTCTTCCCTACCTTTATATTTTCTTCCTTATTTTTTGAAATTTTTGTGTTTCCTGCTATTACAATCTTTTGTACTTAGTCAATTTATGAATATTGAATGTCTTTCATTATTCTTTGGCCTCTTTCTTCATCTCATCCTTTGTCAATTCAATGTTGTATTTCCTTTTTTTTCTTTTGCACCGTTTCTTTACGCTGCTATGATGAGTATTATACATAACCTCAATGTAATTTCTTTATCATGTTCTGCCTAACACTTAAAAAATTCTTTGCAATAGTTTCAACTTTACCTTCTCTAGTACAAGACTCTGCTCAAACCTTCTTTTCAAAATTTTGACTAAGTGTTTTGTCTTTTCTTTCCAAAAAACGCAATGAGGACATTGCGACCATCTAAATTTGGGGGTAGGAAGGGCCTGAGCAGATGCGTTCTTCAAAAAAAGAAAAAAAAAAAAAAGAAAACTTCGCTGTCAGCGTAAGGGAAAATCCCAACCTGATAAGAGTTAATTCATGTAAGGAACCTGATCGTAGTTAGATACTTCGCATGACACCCGTGCAGGTAAGCTAAAAAAATGGTAGGTTGCCAGGATCGACGCAATACAAAAAAAAAAAGAATAAAAGAGAAGAGACAACTCCACTATCCAGCTAAAGCAAAAACTTGGCTAAGGGACAAGAGTTGAAGTTGAGCTTGGTACACAACCGAAGTTGGATGTTCGCATGACAACCGTGGGAGCAAGCCATAACCATGATCAACAATCTTTATGATATGACGCAAACCAGGCTATGACATAAAAGGTGCATTCCATTTTTACAAGAAAGAGAAAACATATTTTCGATACAAGAAGAGAACTTTGAGTAGAGGTTTGTCTAAAGTGTCTAAAGTAGAGCATTCTGAAGAAATTATGAAGAGGAATAGTATTCTGAGTAGCTGATCAGCGCAAAACAAGGACTTAGGACTTAAGCTGAATTGCCTTAGTATAGGATATGCTTGAGGACAAGCATACTTCTAAATTTGGGGGTGTGATAACTTGTATAAATACAATTTATTTATATCATCTTACATGAATATGCGGCAATAGGAAGGAAAAGTTGCGTCGAACGTAGAAAAATTGGCTTAGAAACGCATAGATGGTAACATATCGCAAACACACCTGCTGACCGCATTGTGATGGCAAAAAGGATGTCCAAACCTTTGTTTTGCAGGTAACAAGTATCACCACATGCGACGATTGCTGGTGGACAAAAAGATCAACGCATTCTCGGAGATTTCTGAAATTGTACAGCTTTTTCTGATGTACAACCTGCCAAATGGAACGTGGAGCAGAATGGACATTCCCACCAGCCGCAACAGGAAAAACTAACTTTTCAAAGCAAGACCACTGAGGCAAGAGGTGCTAAAATCTATAAATAGCAACACTCAGCACAAGGAGAGCACACGGAAAAAGAGATAGAAAAGAAGAGAGAAAATAGCAAAAAGAAGTTCTGTGTAAGGAACATATTTCTCCCAAGAACTCTCCTAAGAAGGAAGTTCTCCACCTCATTCCTTCACTCATCCATCGCGTCGGCAATCAAGCAACTCCGATCGGGATCCGTGCCAAGACATTGACACGCAGCTCTCGACTGTTCTTACTTTCTGTTCATCGTTTGTTGTTCATTTTCTGTCTTTCATTCTTATCTCTACAATAAACGCTTTATCTTTACCAGTTAATATCACTATCATCTTCATCTTCATCTCTTTGTTCACCATTATGCATTCATCATTCATTTCTTTCACCATGAGTCACTAAACCTCTAGGGTATGGGGGAAGGATTGGGAGAGTAAGCCAATCCATGTTGAAGAAGTTAGCTAAGTTTATTTAACGTATGCTCAATGGCATCTTCACCTACGAGAGTAGAAGTGAAGATGCTAATCTATCTCTCGAACGAAGGTTGATAGAATATGTTAACTAAAGCAAGAAGTATTTCTAGAGATGGAAACAACCTTGCGTTTGGAAACATTTGTCCCTGATCATAATAGAAATATGGTGACGCAGGTGATCACTGAGAGGTGTAAGCCAAGGGAAGACAAAACCTTAGTTGCGTCCTCAACAGGATTGACAAACTTGCAATAGTCTTTTCCCCTAACCCGTTTCATTCTGTGTTTCTATCCACAAGACTTGCCATCACATTAACTCATGCACACCTTGCGCAATTTCAGCTTTATTTACCTGTTTGTTCATTTATCATCGCATTTTACTCTCTAGCACTTCACAATCTTAATTTTTTTACGGTCACATATATCACTTCATTGTCGCACAAACATCGCAAATCCCCGCGTTTAACCTCAGATCATTCTGAGAAACTCGCGGTGGAATTATACTTGGCTTCATCACGAGAAAACTTGTGACGCGAATAAACTATATGAACGCATCAATTGGAATTTTACAATGAACTCTGTAACATCGCATATATCATCGGTTAACGTGATTAAGACATCGCATATCATCTTTGCATTGGTATTCCAAATTGATCAAGACTGACTAAGAATTGGCCCAATCAATGGCAAGTTTCTCAAGAAGTTTTACGCTTAAACAAATGTAAAAAAAAAAAAAAAAATGAACTACGTTATGACTTGATCCCCATCATTATAAAGAGTACGTCGGTAGCTTAAAGCAATTTAAGTTCAGTCACATGAAAAAAAAATGAGTTAAAGCGCATAAAGAAATTGGGAACTTAAAAGAAACTCCAAGCACTGAAAGTTGCCACATGATAAAAAATAAATAAATAGAGAGAGAGAGAGAGAGAGAGAGATGTCTTCCATATAAGAAAGTTTCAACACTACAATATGATAAGTAAATCTAGCAATCAAAAAGACCTAGAGATTAAAAAATTCTTTGAGCCCCCAACAACCAAAACATGGGTAACTAAGCAGGGTGTACAAGGTTGGATCATGGTACCCAACTGTAATCTTTCAACTCCTGTTGCATAGCATCTAACATTTGGTGCAGCATCTTCAAGGCTTTGACGTCCTTTTCTAAAATAGCAGGAGTAATCTCTATGTTGTTTATGGCTCCTCTCATGTAGGTGGCATCAAGCTTATGTTAATTAAGAAGATTCTCATTCTCAAAGAGTTGCTTCGATATTTCGACTCATTTAGCTTTGGTGGTTGCTAGCTTCACTAACAACTCTTCCTCTTCTTGTAAAGCTCGAGAATCACGCTCCAGTAGTGCTTTTCTTTTAGTAAAGGAACTACTTTCGTCACATAATATCTTCTCCAAGTGAAACTTGGCCTTTTCCAAACATTGGTTCTTATTTTCCTAGGTCAATTGAGAAGAAAATGATGATTAGAACTAATTGTACTGCTCCACGTTTCGATAATAGTCATCTACGATTTTTCTAAGTGGGGGAAGATTGGCTTCCACAAATGTCAGAAATTGTTGCAAATATCTGGTGAGTTTCCTTTTCTAAACAAAGGACCTTCTCAAAAGGGGTACGCATGATTTTCTTCTGTATATGTTCCCACATAGCCAAGACAGCATGACTGTTGGGGTTAATGCCATAAAGTCTCGTGTCCTATAGTTTCTATATTATTGATGGAACACGAGACATACGTAGCAGAATAAGGACCTA
This sequence comes from Benincasa hispida, assembly GCF_027475165.1. Taxonomy (NCBI): domain Eukaryota; kingdom Viridiplantae; phylum Streptophyta; class Magnoliopsida; order Cucurbitales; family Cucurbitaceae; genus Benincasa; species Benincasa hispida. Next base: position 8,804,841 of record NC_143482.1, on the reverse strand, counting down.
ATTACACTCTAATTGCTTTTAATCAAAAGGAATTTAGCATGCAAAATGAAGGAAAAACAGTAAATTAAATTACCTTTGAAACTCCCGAAAACTGCTTTTCCTCATTGAATCTTGACCCAAACACTTCCGGACCACTACTAGAGTTGACCTACTATCCTTTAGACTCAGAACCGAGTTGTGGGACCCGGTGGATGAAGAACACGAGAGAGAGAAAGAGATAGAAAAGAAGATGGAATTTTTTGGTTTTGGGTTTTTATTTTTTCAGCAAAAGTTTAGAAAATAATTTTGCCAAAAAGGCCAAAAGTTTTTTCATTCAAATTGAAAGCCCAATTTATAGAAAAAGACCATGCAACAATTGCATGAAACAAAACCATAAAAACCCAACACCTAGAATCCACTATCTAAGTGGGCTTAATGTCTCCACTATAAGCCAACACCTAGCCCACTATTATGTTAGTGGAATTATCCAACAAAAGTTTGGATTTTCCCACTAACTTTAGTCAAAGGGTAAAATAATCATTTGGTCAAAGTCAAACTTTGACCAAAAAGTCAACCTTTTGACTTTTTATGATTTTTTCCGTGTAGACTAAGTTTGACCTCCCGAGCATGAATCCACATTCATTTTCTCAAAATTCAAATCACATTTGAATATAAGGTCGGTCAAAGTTTGACTTTTCCAAGTCAAAAGTCAACTCTTTGACTTTTTACATCTTTGACCATTTCCATTATTTTCGAGCTTCCGAATATGAACATATTCATATTCTTGATATTTAAATCACATTTACATATGAAAGTTGTATCTCTAAACTGAAAAATCGACTACTATATCATATATACTTGTTGGTTTCTCTCTCTTCACCTAATTTGAACAATTCGAATCATTCTATCATACTGTTCTCAGTTCATTCCATATGAGCTAGTAGGGGAACCTAATGGATCTATAGACTATGGGCTCCAACGATCCGAGATTAGCTGACTAAACTCTTTAGACGGAGCTAATCAACATTCGTTAACTAACGGGTCTTTCCACTATAGTCCCGTATTTGCACTCCCCTCACTATAGATATATTTGTGTCCATTTGATATAACCATGATTAGTAAGCTAATCCTTCACAGGTTGTTCATAATCTCAACTGGGTCATAAAAACCGTTTTACCCCAAAGACTACATCTTGTTCCTTAAGTTTCACTGATCCTCTAATGAACAATTGGTTTAAAGTCCAGCCTATAAACTGAACCCCTCTCGGGCCAAGGAGAGGGTGGGGCCTCTAGTTCAAGACCTGGATTCAGTACTAAAGGGAACAACCTATCTACTCTCCCTATAACGGGTAAGAGTGAATTCCGTCTTGCACCCTATGTTCTCAACTATCCACCCGATCTTACCCCTGAAATGGAAGGCTTATTGGGCCTGCAATGATGAGCTGCCCTCACCTATGCAGATCTAAGGATAATTCCGAGTGAACAGAAGTTCATAGTTAGCTCGGGATTAAGATTAAGTTACCTAGGTCATCAATTAACGAAATAGTCAGTTTTATATATAAAACGGCATTTAAAACGTAAAAAGTGACTATTTCATGGTTCAATCTTATGCAAACTCATTGCATAGGATGCCCCCACTCACATATCTCTATATGAACGATTCAGGATCACAACGTTTGTACTAACTACAAAGTGGGCCTCATCCATAGTGTCCCCAGAATAAGGCGCCCAACCTTATTCCTATACTATAGACCATTTTGGCTATATATTTGGACTTGATCCACATTTATGTCACTACATAAAGTTCAAACTACATTAAATAGCCTCAAGACCTTAGTTTATAGGATTCAAGATTACAATTTCAATAACAACTTTATCGAAAAACAAAACAAAATATGTTTATTAATTTACAAACTATGAGTTTTAGGACATAAAATCCAACAATTATGTCTTGTTCCTTAAGGTCCAACTGATCCTCTAATGAACAATTGGTTTATGATCCAATCACTAAACCGGATCCCTTTCGAGCCAGTGAGAGGGTGGGGCCCCTTGTTCAAGCCCTAGATTCAGTACTTAAGAGAACAACCTTTGTCCTATCGCTAAATCGGGTAGGTGTGAATTTCGTCTTTGTCCTATCGCTAAATCGGGTAGGTGTGAATTTCGTCTTGCATTCTATGTCTTCAGCTATTTATCCAGTCTTACCCCTAAAACGGGAGGCTTATTGAGCTAGCGTTGTCGAGCCAACCCTCACCCATGCAAATCTAAGGATAATCCCAAATATACAGGAGTTTATAGTTAGCTAAGAATTAAGGTCGAGTTACCTAGGTCATATAAATGAAATAGTAAGTCTTGAACAGTAAACAGTGTTTATAAAGTAAGAATGACTTATTTCTTGGTCCGATCTTATACAAACTCATTGCAAAGGACGCCCTCACTCCTCATGTCAATACATAAACGAATTTTGATCATTTCGTTTGTAGTATCTTTACAATAACCTGTAACAGCTACAAAGTAGGCCGCATCCAATAGTGTTACTAGAATAAGGTACCCAACCTTAATAATGTACTACGGACCGTTTTGGCTATTTACTCAAACTTAATCCATCTTTATGTCTCTACATAAACTTCAAGTATGTATATAATAGCTATGGATCTTAGTTTATTGAATTTCGACTTTATGAATGCAATTAATAGATTCAATATCTTTATTGAAGAAATGTTGAATAACATCTTTATTGACAATAGAATATGTTTAACTTTATAAAGTGCAAGTTTTAGGACATAAAACCCAATACTTCTAACGTAAATCACTTGAAAAATAGAACTCATTTTAAGAAAGTTCCTTTTCCAAACAAGCTCAGAATTTTGTTAACAATGTTACCTCAAAATTTCAGCAAGAAACTCCTTGTGGTTTAACCTAGGCATTCAAATCTTTCTCGAAAGCCCTAACCGCAACTCCCTGCTTAAGCAAAGATTCTAGGTTTAACTTCCAAAATATGTAATTCTTGCCAAAGTTCCTTCTACAAACTTACTTGAAATGGTGTTCACGATAATACCTTAAAGTTTCGTCGTGAAAGTCCAAGTGGTTCAGTCTATATCTATGTTTCTTCGTCGAGTGCCCGAAATGCCTAAAAATGAACCTTCGACTCTTCCTTCCTTCTCCGACCCTCTTTCCAGTGAAAACTCCCTTCCAAAGGCTCAATTTCAGAAACTGAGGCTAGGACCGACGAAGTCCTCATGCCGCGTACTAAAATCAAAGCCAGTAAGGGGCAGAGATCATAACCCTTAGAGCATTGAGTTGAAAACTGACGGAATTCTCAAGTCAAAGACTGAGGTTGGGATCGATGGAATCCTCAGGCCACATACTAAGATCGAAGCCAGTAAGGGCAGAGATCAGAGTCGTTAGAGCACTGAGTTGGAAACTGACGAAATGCTCAAGTCAAAGACTGTGACTGGAACCGATGGAACCCTCAGGTCGCGTACTAAAATCGAAACCAATAAGAGGCGAAGATCAGAGTTGTTAGAGCATTGAGTTGGAAACCGATGGAATGCTCAAGTCAAATACTGAGGCTAGGACCAGCAAATCCTTAGGCCGCGTACTAAGATCGAAGCCAATAAAGGGCAGAGATCATAGTCGTTATAGCATTGAGTTGGAAACCGACGAAATGCTCAAGTAAAATACTGAGGCTGGAACCGACGGAACCCTCAGGTCGTGTACTAAGATCGAAGCCAATAAAGAGCGGAAATCAGAGCCATTAGAGCACTGAGTTGGAGACCAATGGAATGCTCAAGTCAAAAACTGAGGCTAGGACCGAAAAAATCCTTAGGCCGCATACTAAGATCGAAGCGAATAAAGGGCGGAGATCAAGCCATTAGAGCACTGAGTTGGAAACCGACGGAATGCTCAAGTCAAAGATCGAGGCTGGAACCGACGGAAACCTCAGACGCGTACTAAGATCGAAGCCAATAAGGGGCGAAAGATCAGAGCCGTTAGAGCACTAAGTTGGAAATCGACGGAATGCTCAAGTCAAAGACAGGGGATGGGACCGACGGAATCCTCAGGCCACGTACTAAGATCGAAGCCAATAAGAGGCAGAGATCAAAGCCATTAGAGCACTAAGTTGGAAACCGACGAAATTCTCAAGTCAAAGACTAAGGCTGAGACCGACGAAACCCTCAGGCCGCGTACTAAGATCGAAGCCAACAAAGTGTCAAAGTCCTCAAGGACTTAGGGCAAAGTCTTCAAGTCACGGACTGAGATCGGGCTTGCAGAAAGAATGTTGAAATTCACCCCTCAAGCCACCTACCATTTTGTTCATACTGCAAAAAAAAAAAAAAAAAAAAAAAAAAAAAAAAAAAAAGACCATCTCTTGCAGAAAAAGAGTAAGCGAGAGTCTACAAAAGAAAAGGTGTTGCTCCCTTGAATTGCAAGCTATAGATGACTTAGTTTCCTGATAAACAAAAATAAAAATATGGGCAAGTTAGTAAAAAGATAATTAACATTTGGAATTTTGAATAATAAGAAAAAAAGAGAATAAAAAAATTTCTAGAAAAAAAATAGAAAAAAATTGGTTGAAAAAAAAAGGAAACAAAAGAAGGGAAAAAAATAAATAAATTTAAAAAACAAAAAAAAAATGTTGTTGAGATCGCTTCAGAGCACAATGTTGCTGACCCGTTTACGAAGGCTCTCACGGCTACAGTGTTTGAGGGTCACCTTCAAAGCATGGATCTACAAGATCTCCCGCGGCTGGACTAGGGCAAGTGGGAGATTTTCTTGTACTAGGCTTTTATGCCCTAGTTTATTGTTTTGTACTAGTTTTATGTAGCTCGATAGTTGCACTCTCCCCATTGTAGATATATTTGTATCCACATGATTTCACCATAACTAGTAAGTCGACCATTCACATGTTATTCGTAATACCGATTGGGTCAATGTGTTGTTTTACCCTCGATATTATGTCTTGTTCCTTAAGTTCCAATTGATCCTCTAATGAACAATTGGTTTATGATCCAATCACTAAACTGGATCCCTCTCGAGCCAATGAGAGGGTGGGGCTCCTTGTTTAAGACCTGGATTCAGTACTTAAGAGAACAACCTTTGTCCTATCGCTAAATCGGGTAGGCGTGAATTTCATCTTGCATCCTATGTCTTCAGCTATTTATCCGGTCTTACCCTTGAAATGGGAGGCTTATTGAGCTGGCGTTGTTGAGCCAACCCTCACCCATGAAAATCTAAGGATAATCCCAAATAAACAAGAGTACATAGTTAGCTCAAAATTAAGATCGAGTTACCTAGGTCATAGAAACGAAATAGTAAGTCTTGAACAGTAAACAACGTTTATAAAGTAAGAGTGACTTATTTCTTGGTCCGATCTTATGCAAACTCATTGCAAAGGACGCTCTCACTCCTCATGTCAATACATGAACGAATTTTGATCATTTTGTTTGTAGTATCTTTACAATAACTTGTAACAGCTACAAAGTAGGCCGCATCCAATAGTGTTACCAGAATAAGGTACCCAACCTTAATAATGTACTACAGACCGTTTTAGCTATTTACTCAAATTTAATCCATCTTCATGTCTCAACCTTAATAGTCATGTAGTTTATTGAATTTCGACTTTATGAATGCAATTAATAGATTCAATACCTTTATTGAAGAAATGTTGAATAAAATCTTTATTCATAATAGAATGTGTTTAACTTTACAAACTGCAAGTTTTAGAACATAAAACCCAACACTTCTAACGTAAATCACTTGAAAAATAGAACTCATTTTAAGAAAGTTCCTTCTCCAAACATGCTCAAAATTTTGTTAACGATGTTACCTCAAAATTTCAGCATGAAACTCCTTGTGGTTTAACCTGGGCATTCAAATCTTTCCCGAAAGCGCTAACCGCAACTCCCTGCTTGAGCAAAGATTCTAGGTTTAACTTCCAAAATATGTAACTCGAACCCTAGACCTTTTCTTGTCAAAGTTCCTTCTACAAACTTACTTGAAATGGTGTTCACGATAATACCTTAAAGTTTCGGTGTGAAAGTCTAAGAGGTTCAGTCTATATCTATATTTCTTCGTCGAGTGCCCGGAACACCTGAAAATGAACCTTCGACTCTTCCTTCCTTCTCCGACCCTATTTCTGGTGAGAACTCCCTTCCAAAGGCTCGATTTCAGAAACTAGACTCCCAAAGCTTTCCGACGGTACCAAGTTCGTCTGGTTTGCTCAAGAAAATCGTCTAAAATGAGCTCTTGAAGCTCTTTTCCCTTTTTATACTACCGTCCAGCCCTTTTGCATGAAATCTCCTTAAGCCACCTCACCCACTAGTGGAGATTAATGGTCGAGATTAAGCCATCCATCTGAGTAACTAAAAGAGAAGTTTAAAAGTTGATTGTTTCGAGCAAACTCGATCCTCGCTGGAGAATCTCGATGGAGAAGGGTCCTTACTCAATGGAAAATTCCATGGCTCTCTGTTGAATACTCGATGGGAAGGATTCGAAACTCAATGGGATACTCGGTGCTGGATGGCTCGCTCGATGCATGCTCCTTACTCGATCGCTTGTACTCGACGCGCGACCCCTCTTCGCTTACATTCGACGTTTGACCCCTTCCTCGATCACTTATACTCGACGCTTTACCCTTCCTCGATCACTTATACTCGACGCTCGATAGCATTTACTCGATGTCTACCTTGTACTCACTTGACGCTAATCACCCCTCAACACGACCAACACTTAAATCAAATTAATTTGGGATGAAACCTGATTTTTTTTTTTTTAATTTGAATTTTTACGTTTTATCTCTTCAAATCAAATTATGTCTGAGATAAGAGTTGAGGCTTTTCTCAAATTAAAAGTTTGGTCGTCCTCTATCACAAATTTTAGTTAAACTTGTGCACTAAATTCACAGTTTAATTAAACTGGGAGCATCGAAGTCAAGACCAAATTACTTGCATCTCGATGTCGGCTTTGTCTTTTTTCGAGATGTTAGGACACTGATTCTTGAAATCTTTACTCTCGTAACGTGTTATTACAATCTTTCTGAAAAGGAACTATATGATGAACAACTTCTTTATTAGACGGTAGGTATCAAACAAGGTTAATCGGTCGCTTACAAATGATCACCCGATCGCTTACCAAACGCTAAACGATCGTTTACAATCTCTACACGATCGCTCAGTATTACTAAATGATCGCTTACTAGATCCTCTGCGATCGCCCACAAACTCCTACACGATCGCTTAGCTATTACTAATACACGATTGCCTACCAGAACATATACGATCGACTACCCAATGCTGCACGATCGTTGAGCTTTACTACATGATCGCTTAATGGACGTAGACGATGAACAACACACTGCGATAGCTTCTTCACGACAGCGTCTTCCGAACTCCCACTCTCAAGAGCTCTTCTTCCTCACTTCTGATATTCAGACTTCCCTATCTCTCTTTCCGTTTCCTTTTCCTTTTAAACCTCCATTTCTCCTAACGGAATTGGAAGATATTCTTAACCAACTCAACCGCCTTTCCTCTATTCTTTCTTTCTTGATATTGCCATATAATTAGGGTCCTATCACAAGATTCATTCACCCATATCTATGTACAAATCTCGAAAAATGGGCATTTGCTAGAGGAGAAATTTAAGACCAATCATGGATCGCAACATCATTTACTAAATTTAAGACAAAATTTCAAAATCATCAGATTTGTGACCAATTAAGAATTGACATGTGTCCCAAATTGAAGTTGAAGACAAATTTTATGTTTTCGCCACAGGCATTGGATTGAGTACAATTAATTTCACCTAATTTGACGTTATAATTTGGATGTTGGTCCAAGTACACCCAAACATGAGTTTTAATTTGGGCCTAAAATTTCAAAATAGGCTCAAATTTAATTAATAGAACCCAAAGGCCAAATTTGAATTCAATTAATTAGGCCGAAAAACCAAGCTCATGAGCCAACTGAGCCCAAGCCCATATATAAATAGAGAAGCTCTTCTACTTCCAAAAGGTCAACAATTCTACATTCTGTGAGCAGAGAATTCATCAACACTCTCCTAAAACTTCTACTTCAAGAACGTTCGATGTTTTTCTTCCTCAAGTCAAGCACATTTATTCAACAAGAGAGAAATAAAGAATCAAATACTAGAGATCGAATCACATCACATCAAATCAACACCATCACACCAACTCAAGTTCAAGTCTAGGACATAAGTTTCTCTGAAAATACCTCATTAGAACAATCATAATTTGTGATAATATAGAAGGGATTTTTTTTTAAATGATAAAAAATAAAAATAAAAGGAAAGAATGAAATCTGCTTGCCAACACATTTCTTAAAAAGGAGAGAAAAAACAGAAAAGTGTGAGTAAAAAGTGCAGCAGCAACAAATGGAAAAGTTACCTAGCAAGTGGCAACAAAATGAAAATGATGAAGGGAACTATCACTTTCTTGGGTTGAAATGAGTTACAAAGAATCTATGCTGAACATGCTATTCTATAACGTCAAAACATGTCAAAAAAAAAAAAAAAACCTTTAATTTAAACAGAAAAATTAAAGAACTTTCTAGAAAGAATTGAAATTAATATCTTGTCCAAATAAGAATTTGAATTTCTATATATTACATAAAACATGTGCAATGGTACAGTAAAGAGATCTTTTCAACTAACAAGCTCTCAGTGGGATCAGGCAAAAACATGTTTGTCTTGGTCTAAAAGGTCTAGTCCAAGATGAGCACAACACAAGTTTTATTCCCCATGTATTTTTCAATAGAGACAATCTAAAAGGAAGAATTTTCCTATCAAACAATACATTTATGCATTCAATAAACATCAAGGGTTTCAATTTTACAGTCCCCCATTTTATGATTTACAGATACATAACCGAAAGAGGCATCGATTTTCACAAGCGAAACAGATCCATCGTGGCAAAATACAAAGACTCAATTAGCCTACTCCTGCCAATGTTATGGTATTTAATAAACAACCTTCATGTTTTAAAGAGGGACATACATTACGATATGTTACCATTATTTAAGTTAACTGCCCGTCTTCCCGAAGCAGGTGGGGCTGGTCAGTCAGCCTGCTAGAAATTTCTTGAGATGATTTGCGGAAATTCGTTATAGATGGATTCTTCGAATCACGCAGCGCTCAAACAGTTCTCCCAAGCACCATACTTAGAACAAAAGCTGCCACCGCCACTCTGCTGAGCATACTCAGAAACAACAGCACGTGCACAGACATCCCAAGTTCTTGCTATGTCCCCGAGCGACATCGGTTGTGAAAGGTTTCGCAAGGATATGCTAAATCTTGACTTGGCCTTTATTGAAAGGTCTTCATATTCCTTGCTGCAAAAAATTGATGATAGTAAGGATAATAGTCTGATAGGGACCATCGAAGCTGAAACGAATTTATCAAAATATAGTAATGGAGTTAAACAAAAAAATTACAGGGTTTTAAGCAAGAATCATAGACTCGAGTAGTAAAGTGAAAAGCAAGGCATTCACCAAAGAGAAGGAATGGACGGAAGATGATCAAATCACCCAACGTATCGTAAAAGTAAAATAAAAAAATTCAGAAAAAGGTGCAAGAGAATTCAGTTTTGCCAATTTTCAATCCCATTGCAAATTTGGGAGAATTCTTACCAACGACAGAATCTAGAGAAAATCCTAGGCATTCTATCTCTCCTAACAGTTTTCCAATTAACAGGAAGGGAAATACCCATAACAATCTTTTCCTCTAATCACCTTTGTACATATGTTAGATGCTAACTAATGTTTTAAAGCGTAAGGCATACTCTAAAGCGATGAGTCGCTTCATTGCCTCAAGGTGAGAAGCGATAAAAGGGTGTTGCTTGAATGAAGGGAGGCACACCCGATAAAATAATAAATAAATATCATTAGTAAAAATGTTCATGTAAAATAATTATACTCTACCTAAAATTATCAATAAAACTATTTAATCTCAACTAAAGTTTTTTAAGAAATATAGTAAGAAATAGTGGTTAATTAAAATAACCATTTCAAAGGTGAAGAAAAGAGACCAGAAACAACTTTAATAGATTGCACCTGGCAGTTTGGCTACCAGGTGGCAATTAATACAAACATACACCAAACACGTGAGTTGTGTATAATCCCATTTGAATTGGTACTTCTGTACTGGGGCTTGAAAATGTAAGAAAGGTAAAAAAGAGAAAAGGAGAAGATGAAAGATGATTAGAGCTGGTACGAGATTCAAGTTCTTCGATTCTTCTTCTCTGATTCTTCATGCCCTTTAATTCTTCTTCAACTGTTTAGATTCTTCTTCTCCTCCAACTCTTCTACTATAATTCTACATATTCTTTAAACATAGTTTTTCTTCCTCTTCAAACTCGAATTCTTATTTGAACTAAAGAAATAACAATGAAAAAGGGATGAATTGGGTAGGACTGATGATGAAAATGAATGGAATAACTAAGAGAGAAAAATAAAGAGGGGCATGGAGGCAACTGCCTACGCCGTTATGAACATGTTCATAGCGGCTGCATACGAGGCAAGCGCCTTACTGAAGGTGCTCGCCTTGGATGTATTTTACTTTTGTAAGTTACTGTGTAGTAACTTTCTTTTCCGGTTGTTAGTTGTTTGATTGACCAAGTATATAAGCTGATCATTTGGTTTAATGAAGGGCCGATGCTGTTCAGTTTTTAAGAAACTTCTCCTCCAACTTGTCTACACCAATAAAGTTACAGTATTTCAAGTGTAACACTACCAAAGTCTTATAACAGCATCTTCGGATGTAAAGATACAGTGGTGGACTAACGCCTAGTATACAACAGTATCCCTTTCTTTTATCATCTTTATCCTTTTTAGATATAAAAGAAAAAGCTAGTGTTGTAGACTAATGCTAGCAGGGCTTCTTTCCCGCTGTTGTGAAAGGAATGAACAAAAGTAAAGATAAGATAAAAAATTTGAGAAAGCCAATTCTTTTGTGGATTTTTGTCCTTTTTTTTTTTTAAATTGCTTTTATGCTGAATGATTAAGCTTTTTTGTTGAGGGGTATATCCACACATGAACAAGTGTGAACAATACCCTGAGATGAAGAAATGATCTAAGAATTGAATTGAAAGTCTCCAGAATTGTCGGTTCTAAGGACATGAATCGAACTTTGAAATTGAGTCAAAATCATAGAATAGAAGGATTGAAAGATAGTTGATGTTTCAGATTTATCCTTCATGAAATATGTCCATGTGAGTCTTATATGGTCATCAATAAAAGTTACTGTTATGGTATGTTTGAAGAGTTCACAAATTTCACACGGAAGATGACTCGACTTTTTATTCATGAATAAATGAGGAAATAATTTTTCAAGATATGAAAAATTTGGGAGACCGAGACAAAAGTGCCATGAACATAACTTCGCTTTCAGAAGGCAAAGATTTAAAACTGGAAGCAGACTCGGGAATGAGACTGACAAAACTGGAAGAAGACTCACAACTAAGGCTGGAAGACAAATTTGAAGGATGATTTTACTGTAAAAGATATTGATTACTAATTAATCAACAATGCAGTAAAATAAGTAACCACATTCATTTAATGAGTTTTGATTGGTAAAATTTTAATGAAATATTATTGAGTTATTCTAGTTAAATAATTAATTGAATTGATTTTGGTAAATTAATATCAACTAGTTTAAATAATTAACTACATTCAAAATAAAATGTAAATGAATGAGGGGGGAGAAAGAGAAAACTCACCCTTTTACAAGGGCATGGAATACCTCTTATGCATAGGCGAAGAGGATGCCTGGGAATACAGTATTCTCGTGTTCAACCCAGAATTCTCTTGTACCAAATGGCCTCCTCGACCATCTCTCTACAATTTTTTTCAATCATGATGTCTAGCCAAATCAAAACCATACCCATCAAAGAAACAAGTCCAGATAGCATAAGCTAAATCACAACTCCATAGCATATGATCAAGGTCCTCTATTGCCCTCCTACAAAGAATGCAACACCTTACACGACAACTCCATCAAGTTAGCACCTTCCTTGACACTCTGACTAAGGTATTAACCCTTCCCCTATAGAAAACCTACCGAACAAAAAACTTAACCTTTCATGGAAGTGGGGTACTTGGAGAGAGTCAAATAGTAGAATCTTTAATGGGGTTGAGAGGGAATCTTTTGTTGGAATTATATTCATCTTGATTGGGACCTTGGCTTCGGAAGATCAACGCTATCAGAGTGTGGGCAGCATTAATAGAGCTTATTGATCTTTGGCAAGTTCTGGTGTTTTCTCTACCCATTCGAGGTTCCACAAACTCACTGAAACTGAAACCACCCACAATCTTAATTCTCCATGGATTAAGATGATTTGGAATTTTGGTACCCGGTTAAACTCTTCCTTTGAAGTCTTGCCCACAGTAGTCTAAATACTCGTGAGAAAATGCAAAAGAAGTTTAGGAGTCTTTGTATGTCTCCATCGACTTGCTCTTTATGCCACAAAGATGTGGACTTCAACAATCACCTTTTGCTAAATTGTAATTCTGCTAGAAGAAGCTGGAAGCAACTCTTTAGAGCTTTTGGCATCAACCTCTGTCTTCCTAATAAATTCGAGTGGCTGGTGGAAGCTCTTAGAAGTTGGCACCTCAAAGGTAAAGCTAAAATTCGATGGGGTTGTGCTGCTCCTGCCCTTTTGTGGGAGCTTTGGAAAGAACAGAATTGAAGGATCTTCGAAAATACGTCCATTTATTTCTTTGATTTTTGTAACCTTGTTCAAATTACTTCAGTCTTTTTCGTTAGTATAGCCTTAATTAAATCCTCCACAATTGAGAGGCTCTGATTAATACGTTCTTATTTTAAGAAAAAAAATAAAGGAAACAAAACTTTACCTTTGTTTCCTATCATAAATAGAGAAGTACATGCCATTTTTCTTTCTCAAATCTCCATTAACTACCCTACAATCCAATTTGACTTGATCAAACTATAGGGTGCGATTGATAAAGCATTCACGAGAGAAGGTAGACAATTGCTTGGTCAATTTGTCATATGTATATCTTCAAAGAATCAATCTGCAATCTGACAGCCTACCTAGCCTATGCTTCCATCAAAACGTAGGCATGAGGATGCACAAATACCTAAGATGATGCAACTGGTTTGGGTTTTATGCCAAATCCATGATCAAACAAGAAAAATCCATCCCAAGAGTGAGAAAACTCTCCAGAACAAAGTCTTTTTTCAATATGACTTCAAAACCTTCTAAATACAACCCTAAAGTGGCTATACATAGCCTTACAAAAAATTAAGAAGTAATTAATTAAGCCTAAAATATGAATTAAACACTATAATCCAAATTAACAAATAGACTAAGACTACTATTAAATAAATCATACAAATTCTCTAACTCTAAGTATAAATCAGATTGATTAGAATTGTCCTAAAATCAAGGATGACTTTCAAATTTTATTCCAATATAATAAAGAAACTAAGTTTATCTTGGTCCAATAGTTTAAGCTCTTGGGTCTAGTCGTGATGTAGCATGGTATGAATGCAAAATATTATGAGTTCACACTTTTGCTAAGTCATTTTCTCTAAATTTTATATTAATAATTCATGCTGATAAGTCTAGGTGCGAGAACACATATTAAACAATTGTAATCACCATAGCCCTGTTAGTTTAAGCTTTTGAATCTACTAATGGTCTATTTGTTTATCCTTCCTAGTTAGATTAGAATTAAAATGGTACATATATTTGCAATTTTGTATAGGTTTATGAAATCATTTTTTTTATTTGATGCAAATAGCCTGCTACATATATACTTTATCTGTTCTGGGAAGAGGGGTTTGTGGAAGATAGAACTGAATTTGTTTAGAAAAGGAAAACAGATGACAAACAAAAAGCAGATCCCATGTACAAACCTGACTTCAACAGGAAACTTGTCTAGGAGTACCGGAGAACAATTTGGATAATTTGTAGGAACAAGTAACCGAAGAGGCTGAATTGGAGACTGCAAAATAGAAATGCACATGTAATAAAACAGATAAATGCAGACAATGAAGATCCCGATATGCAAGAAATATGCCCACCATTTGTGCAGAAGTGTACTGGGATTTTAAGCTGGGACTGAGAGCCACAGCACTAAAAGAACACTTGACAATTGTTCCTTCACTCCCATCAGCAGCAGCCGCTAAAGCACTTGGATCAACTACTTCATCACTGATTACAACCACAGTGTCAATAAGACGCTGGTTTATTTCCCTTATTTCTTCCAGAAGAACATGATTGGCCTGCAACAGGTAAAGATATATATATAAAACTAAAATAGTAAAGCAAATGATTTAAAACTAAAGTGAGCCGATACAAGTTCAAAACAGATAATATTGTGTTGATATTCTGACATAAAGATGACGAGCAAATTGCAAGAAGCCCTAAATGCTAAACGAGCCGGACATCTTAATACATCTATAAAATACATCACAAATTTATTGCTTTCTTCCTTCCTCCTCCCTCAAAAATATTCATAAAGTCTAAAAGTATTTTAGGACCTCATATTTGTTGCTTTGTTCCTTTCCTATTCAAGTCTCTTTAGCAAAAATATATTGCATGAAGCCAATAGCACTATAACTATCTAGGAACGAGTACATAATATATCTTGAAATTAATATTCTCCAACTACAAGACACTGGACCATGAAATAAAAAATAAAAGGGACAAAATTGTAGAGGGGGACTAAAATAATGCTGATATTTTTGTTTTAATATAAAAACTACACTGTAGTAAGTATATTGATATTCAACAACAATGTACGTGACTAACACTCCCCCCACCCAGAAAAGGAAAGAAAAACAAGGAGCAAAAGTCGTAGCAAAAAAGGTATATCAAGTTCAAAATGTCAAAGTAGGTTATAAAATTAGAAGAATATTGAGAAACATCTAATACAATAATATAACTTCCTAATGAAAAAGGAGAACTATATGGTGCTAAAAAGGTGGAGCATATGTGTGACCTCTAAACATAATTAGATAACTAATGATGAAGCTTATCTATTCTTCAACTTGTGGCTCTTAACCTATCTAAACTGGCCCCCATTCATCATCACCGCCACAAGTCCTTTACAAGCATATTTGGAAGTTTGCTTGCCAAGCGAGGTTTTTCTTTTTATTAAAAAAATATATATATTTCATTGATGAATGAAATCTCCAAAGAGTACAAAATAGGCCAATAAATGGGATTGCAAAAGATTCCACCAATTAGACACAAGGAAATTTAAATTGTAACTATTGAGGGGTTGTATATTTTTACACCAAAAAAGGATATTGAAAGTAGATGATTCAAGAACATCTTTTTTTTTAAATGGAAACGGACCTCTTCATTGAGATAATGAAATAAGTACGGAGTATATAATAATACAAAGAAGAGGCAAGAAAGCTAAAGCCAAGATGATTCAAGAACATCTCTAGGGGATCTTTCTTTTCCTTTCTTTTTCCTAAAATTTCTCTCTTCCCAAATCTTCCAAAGAATGGCTCTGATAATGCTGGCTCGTAAAAGCCATTTTGTTGCCTTAAAAGGGAGATAGATAGGCTTCAAAAAAGATGCCCTTGGTTCTACCTCTCTCCACCTTGGTACTACCTTTGCAAAAAAGACAATGAATCACAGAACCATATCTTTTTCCATTGCCAATTTTCTGCTAAAATATGGACTGAACTGTTCTCTGCTGGTTGGATTACTGTCCCCCCTCTGAAACACTAAATTGGATAAGGATGCTTTTTATTGATCACCCTTTCAAGGCTACTACAAGCTCATCTTTGGTCTTGCTTAATTAGGGCTGTTTGGTGGAAGATATGGGATGAAAGAAACAACAGAATTTTCCCGATGCTGGAGAGAACCTCGAGCTGGCTATTTTCAATGGGTTTTTTTTTTTTTTTTTTTTTTTTTTTTTTTTTTTTTTTTGTGTGTGTAAGAATTTACAACCTCTACAAAATAATGGTTTGAATTTCCTTTTTGCTAACTGGAAACAACTGCTGTATTCCCTGTAAATGGGCCTCTTTTGTATCCCTTAGGATATTTCATTCCATCAATTTGAAATTGCTTTTTGTCACCCCCCCCAAAAAAAAACAAAAAAACAAAAAAACAAAACCAATATCTAACTAAACTATTACAATGTTATTTCACCCTCATAGAACGTACAATATGTAAAATTTGTTATTACCTCAACCCTGGGCCTTTTGGCACTAGATGTTGCAGTTGACTCAAGATCAGATGTCTCAGCACCAGTCAACGGTTTAAAAACATCATTTATGCTGCCAGCTGATGAAACAACATTTAAGGGCATTGCACTCGTGTGGCGTCTCATCTTTTTGGTTCCATTTGGTCCATCGTGGGGAACAAAATTTCTTGCTTGCAGCCGACATTTTGTCATGGCAACCAGATCCTCCCCAACGGCAGCTCTCGACCCATTACCAGGGGCCGAGCCTGCTATCCTATCAATCATACTGACAACTGATCCAATGCCATTGACAGAGGAAATCAAAGCTTTAGGTGACATTGATTTAACCTGAAAACCATAGTAAGTTTACAAATGAAGAAACAATCAAGAAGAATACATAACAATTTAAACCACGAACAAATAAAATCACTCAAGGTTTTGGCTTACAGCTTTAATCAAACGTTCAAGAGGCTGCTCTGTAAAACTCGATTTGCCGGAAACGGTTGGTAATGCATTGGCACAAGCGCCCTCTGTACCACTAAACTCAGCTAGCAATGGTGAGGCAGATATCCCAGGGGTGCCAATGGCAAGAGATTGGGCTTGTGTTGCAGACACGCTAGTTTGTTGTCCCGCATTCCCAACATTTGTATGTGTTGAGACACCAGAAGTGGGTTTTTCAGATTCACCAGGCATTGGAGATGGAGCCATAGGCGTTGAAGGAGATGGTACAACAAAAGGGGAGCTTGCAGATTGCAAAGGTGTTCCAGTCTTAGTAATGGATGAAAGCAGACTTTGTTGATCGACTTGAGGAGAAGAATTTTGGGTGACTTGAGGGGATGCAGCTTGAAAGATTGGCGGAGAAATAGGAAATGAAGTTCCTGGTTTCATCTGCTGATGGGTATAAGCTGAGCGCTGAGTTGTTGGGACATGCTGAAACATCCCTGGCTTCACAGCAAGCCCCTGTCTCATTTTCAGTTCGCTAATCTCCATTTGATTAAGTTGTGACATTTGGTGCGCCTGCATTTGTGTGGGTAGCTGCTGCTTTCCTTGCTGATGTAGCTGTGACTGTTGCTGATGTAATTGTGGTTGCTGTTGCTGCGGGTGTTGCTGCTGTTGCTGCTGTTGCTGGTGCTGCAACACCTGCTGCTTCAGTCTCTGCTGCATTTGTTGTTTAAGCTGTTGTTGCGATTGCAGCATCTGTTGCGGATCCTGTTGTTTCAGATGTTGATGTTGAAGCATATTAGGATTTGATTGAAGAGAATTGATGTTTGGCTGCAGAGAGTTCACCCCATTTTGTGATGGCAAAGAACTATTATTTGCCCGTTGGGAATTGTTTGCAGGATTCTGTTGCAAAGACCCAACAGCAACCTGCTGCAATGAGCTCAGTGAATTACCTTGTCCTGATTCCAAACTGGAACCAGGCTGCATTGGGATCGTCATGTTTTGTTGTGCTGCTGATCCTGAAAAAGTTGGAAGAGAATTATGCTGCATATTGTTCATATTGTTCTGCTGCACTGGAGCCACAGAACCTTGCATGTTTGCAGAATGCAGTTGGGAATTAATTTGATTTTCAGGAGACTGTAACGGGGTCATCTGTGATTGTGACTGCTGTATGGATTGCATGTGAGAGGGAGGATGTTGTCCCGGCGGTAGTGTAGAGATTCGATTCCTTGGCCTATTGGAATTTAAAAAACTAACAATCTGCTTCTCATAATGGCCTATCTTATCTTTCAATTCAAGTGTGATATTATTTTTTGAAACCTGTAAGAATGTCAAAAGGCGTTCCAAAATGCCCTTAAATGCCTTCAATTTATTTAGCTGCTCTATCTTTGGTTGTTGTGGAAGACTTTCAAACTGGGCAATAAAATATCAAATTACGCAATATCAGTGCATACTAATAGAGGGAATGAGAGAAACTACAATGCGAGTGAAAGTGTAGGATATTCGACAGCTGAAGTGGAAAACATTTTTGCAATGCATGTAGATATATTAGGAGTGTCATTCAAACCGCAAAAACCGAACTGAACCAAACCGAAAACTCAGTGAAATCGAAAAATACAGTTTGATCCGGTTTGAAGAAATTTTGAAACCAAATTAATTCGATTCGGTTCGGTTTCAATTTCAAAAACCGAATTAATCCGGTTCGGTTCTGTTTCAATTTCGAAAACCGAATTTGAAACCGAACCAAGCCGTTTTTAACTAATATATATTTTATTTATTTATATATTTATATATTTAAAAAAAGAGTAAAACTGGATTTAAAACTTTTTAATTTAAAGAACAAAACCGAACCAAACCGAACCGTTTTATAATTAAAAAAATATATAACATAGATTTTTTAAAAATTCCAAAACCGAATTTAAAACCAAACCGAACCGCATACATGCGGTGCGGTTCGATTCGGTTCCACATATTAGAAAAATCGGTTCGGTCCGGTGACCACCAAACCGTTTCCACCCCTAAGATATATGAACAAAAGGTGATAGATCAATGAAGTCATCCCTCAATGAAGATTAAGCTACTACCACAATCAATAATATCAAAAGTCAAATGCTCTAGGATATACATGTAGAATCACATACCTGATGCACTTTAGGAAGAATTTTATGGTACATTTCTTTCAATTCAAAAAAGTACAAGTCCTTCATAGCTTTAATCTACAAAAAAGGAGGAGAAGAAGAAGATGGAGAAAGAAGAAGTTAAACAACATTTTTAAGAATTTGAAAAAAAATACATATCCTAAAGAAAGTAGAGTCGCCCTTGACAAAAATAAATAAATAAATAATCCCCACATTAAAGCGCCTTATCAGACACAATCTTCCAATTAATCAAACAGGTAACACCCTCCTATATCACACCTTTTGACAAAAGATACCTAAGAAACTCAATCCTCTAACACTTGGACGCCTCAAACACATAAATAAGTAATTAGGAAAGTTAAAGCGTAACAAAGAAAGCAGGATGATCCCACCTCCATTAAACTATGCTTTGATGGCTTTAGAAACAATACTCTCCAAAACCAGATTCTAAAACATCAAACATGAACTTCCAAGCAGTTGGAAGACTAAATAATCAACGGTCAAAGACCAAACAACTACTTTAAAACCAAAGTCCTCAGCCACACTGCTGACTTCTTAATCAATGCAGTCTTCATCGATGCAACCAATTAATACCCACAATCATGGATCTAGTCTCATTCACCTTAGGCCCAAATGTCTTTTCAAAGATATAAATGATTTTGAAGAAATTGTTGATCCTCCCTACTCAAATATTGAGAAAACAAGAGTATCGTCAGCAATTATATAAATATTAAACCCTTTCTCAAGAAGGCACCCAAAGCAACTGGCCACTACCAGTCCCAATAAGACAGAGAACAATCAAGACCACGTTCAGAGGGATATCCTCCAACCACATGTCTTCCCAAAAGTAAGTACGAGACCATTACCCTCAATACAATTAAGGAATTGAGAAAAAAAAAGGGAGATTATCGGAAATGTCCTTGAAAGAATTTCTAGTAATACTTCTTATTGCCCCTTTCGTGCGCCAAGTAAACAGATTGGGACCATATTTGTGAATGGAATGTTGGACGCGATAATCAAAGTAATCCAGCTAGTTAATTGGGAAAAATCAGCGCGTTGTATGGCATTAATGTGGATGATGAAAATTTGTCTACTTCTCCACGTCTTCATAGTAGGTTGAAACATTGCCTTTTTATATCTTGGCCTTCCTCTGGGTGGATTCCCTAAGAAAATTTCGTTTTGGCAGCCTATTGACAAAATTCAGAAGAGATTAGACCGATGGGAACCCTTCAATTTATCCCATGGAGGAAGACTTACTGTGAAGCATGGTCTTGGAAGTGTTTGGAGGCTTAAAATATAGAAACTTGGAACTATTGGCTAAATGGGGTGGAGGTTATCTCAGAGGTCCGGTTCGCTCAGGTGAGACCCAGTTGGAAAATTTGGTACGAGTCTTTCAAACCCCATGGATTAGCATTTCTAAAGTTTGGTTTCAAGTCGAAGTCTTTGCTATTCTTAAACTTGGTGATGGTAAAAGAATCTCTTTATGGGAAAGATTCTTGGCTTGACAATTCTTTTTAATAGAATCTATTCATAGAGAAAAAAATGAAATAATACAAGGCGTAAAAAAAAAGAAGTCCACAAAAAGCACCCCACTAAAGAAAGTATTTCCAACTAAGTAAGATGTTGCCTAGGGAATAATTACAAAAGAAGGTTCAAAACCGACACCCAAAGCAAAACATGAAACCTCACCAATGACCAAACCTCACTCAACCTGTTCAAACCTCTGAAAACTCTATTGTTCCTCTCCTCCAGATATCCCACAACAAAGCGCACACCCCACAAAACCACAAAAAAAGAAAAAAGCCCTTCCTCTCTGAAAGGCGAATGGAAAAGGAACTCCCGATCATTGCACAAATGTTCCTCTGGCCACCTACCTAAACATCAAACTCCCGCAAGAAACAAATCCACACAGACCTCGTACAGGACAGCCCCAAAGAAGGTGATTCAGGTCTTCCTCCGCCTTCCGGTACAGCAAAAAGGACCCACTAACGAAATCATCTTCCCAACAAGTCTATCCAAAGTATTCACACGGTCTAGCAAAATATGCTAGGTAAAGAACTTGGTTTTCTTTGATATATTAATCCTCCAAACCACATCAAAGACCGACTCATTAATAGGAGAAAGATCCAACGACAAGTGAATAATTACAACTAAGTAAGATATTGCCTAGTGAATAATTACAAGAAGTCTTCGAAACTGAAGTCAAAGAAACATGGAACCTCACCAAGGACCAAACCTCACCAAGGTCCCTATACCCACCTCGAAACACTTTATTGTTCCTCTCCCCCAAATATCCCACAACAAAGCACACGCCTCCAAGAACCACAAAAAACGACCTTTCTTTTTTAAAGATGGGCGGAGAAGAAACTCCCCAATCATCAAACGAATGTCCCTGTAGCGAGCAAGCACAAATCAAACTTCTGAAAGAAATAATTTCACACAAACATCACAAGCTGACATTCTCAGAGAAGGTGATCTAGATTTTCCTCTGCCTTCCAACAAAAGATACAACAAAAAGGACCCATTAACGAAGACATCTTTCTCTAGAGCCTATCCATCATGTTCACACGACCGAGCAAACTTGCCAAGAAAATAACTTGACTTTCTTTGGAATCTTAATCCTCCACAAAACATCAAAAACCAACTCCACATTAGGAGAAGGATCAAATAAAATCCTAAAGAAAAATTTACAAAAGAAGCCCTCCAAGGGACTAGGACTCCAATCACAAACATCCCATCTCCCAAGGCTAAAGTTAAAACCCTAATCAAAGAGAGGAGAGAAGCCACCTTCGCCGTTTCCCTATTGGACAAAGAACGATAGAAACCAAACGAGAGAAATAGAGTTCCCCGACCAAACCAAAAAATCTAACATGAGATAATTTTTAAAGGAGGATAAATTATACAACCAAGGAAACACATAAGAAAGGGGTCTGTCCCCCACCAAATGATCTTCCCAAAAATACGTTTTCTTGCCTTTCCCCACAACAAAAAAAACAAGACGGGTAAAGGAAGAAGAGCTAAAGAGAAATATGTTTCCAAAGATTTATGTACATGCCTTAAACCTTTCGCAACCCATTCACACGGATGGAGACCGTGCTTACTCGCAAAAAACCGTTGCCAAAATGGTTCAAGCTCAAGGGAAAAATGTCAAAGCCATTTACCAGCTGAGCTTTGTTGCTTAATCTTAAATTTTCAAGCTCTAACTCCCCTCAATTCACAAGCTTCCTCACAACCGTCCTTATAAGTTGTTTATAAGGTCTCGTGGAAGTCAAATAGTCCTAAGAGAGTCGATATTCTCCTTTGGGTTATGCTTTTCGGAACATTAAATTGCTCCTCCATTTTCCAAAGGAAGCTTCCTTCTCACTATTTGTCTCCATCAATTTGTCCCCTTTGTCTAGCTGCAAATGAAGATCTCCAATATTTGTTTTTCGACCGATGTTTTTCTATGGCCTGTTGGAGGAAATTATTCTTTATTTTTCACATTCTGTGGGTTTTTGGAGATTCATTCAAGGACAACATTGTTCACATTTTAGTAGGTAACTTTGAGAGGAATCAAAGGGTATTCCATGATAAATCCCTTCCGTGGTTCGATTGTTATGAAGTTGAAAGGATCAACACTTCTTCTTGGTATTCTCTTTCTAAGCTTTTTGCTTGTCTCTCTGTTAAAGATTTGTGTTTGAATTGGAGTACTGTCATTCTCTGTTTTGTTTTTGGCCTTGTGTTCGGATGGCCTAGAATTTGTTTTCGTTAAGTTTATGTCTTTACTTCTTGTTTCATTTTTATTCGAGCATTAGACTCTTTTCATGATATCAATGAAAAGTTGTATTTCCTTTTTTTTAAAAATGATGTATCCAAAGGAGATAAAAGGAGAATTCTCTCCAAGAATCAAGATTGTTGATCTTTTATTAGAATGAATAATGTGTTTCATACAAGAGGGGAAAGTTCCTATTTATAGAGTTTTACTATAAGTAGGGGTAAAAAGGAAATTAACCTAGAATATTATCTAATTACCCAATTAACCCCTATTCTTACATCATTCTACCCCTCCAAAAAGAAAACTCGCCCTCGAGTTTTTAAAAAAAAATTATGAAACAAACAAGGAATGAAATAAATTTGTTCAACGGAGCATGACCAAACCAACCTACATTTTGAACAAAAATATTATGATCAAAGGTATAAATTCGAGACAAAAAAATCCAATATTGCTACCAAAAAGGACTTCTCCATCGGGCATAAACCAAAAAAATTGTTTCCTTCAAGCTCATTCAAAACCGTATTCAAAGGACCAATCACCAAAAAACCACCTTCCAAGGAAAATCGTTCAAGAATCAAGTCTTCTTTATCATTCGCTTCAAGCTCTTTGACAATTTGGCGATCCTCTACCGCAATCAATGTGTCGTTCTTCAATTTTATCTTTAAGATTTTCTATTTGAAAATTTTCCAACCGTGATTCTTTTGTTTTTTCTTCAATATATGAAATCAATCCGTTCTTGAACTCTTGCAAATAAATTGATAGTTGATCAATATGTTGAGTCATTTTCCCCAATGAACGTTGGATTTCTTTTATTGTTTTCTTTATTTCCTCCAATGCTACAGGATTTAAGTAGTCATTTTGTTAGATTCTTGAATATGTTTTAAGGTTGGTTCACCAACATGAGTCGAGTTGAGTTGGTATAATGTATCAACTCAACGTTTGGCCCACTAACTTAAAATGTTGGTGGAGTTGAGTTGGTATATTTTACAATTCACCTCAACTGACCCCAACTCTCTCTTCTTCCAATATTTTCAATTGAGTCGACTACCAATTTTTTCTTGGAATATTTTCTAGCAAAAATTAGTGAAAAATGAAGATTTTATTATCTAAAGATCCTCCAAATTTGGAGGAATTAAAAGTAAAATTGTTAAAGAAATGTGGTGGTATTCCATTGGTTGCTAAGATGATGGGAGAAACTCAATTAAAAATTTCAAGACAGAGTAAAAATACAGATCAACAACAGAAAGAAGAAGAAGAAGAAGAAGAAGATGAAATTCATTGAGAAAAATTAAGAATCAAAGGTTTTGATTTCTCTTTGGTTTCTCATTTTATATAATCATATTTCTGCAAGAAATGTAGTGGGTTAATTGTTGTTCATTACCAAAGAAAGAAGGTAAGAAAGACAAGTCTTTAGGTTAAATGAAACCCACACATAACCTAAAGATTCGGTCTTTACAGACGTAGCCACCTGTAGGATGGAATTAAGACTCAAATCACTGGACTTTTAGTTATAGAGTATTTTCCCCAAAGCTTACTACTCAAAAGTGACCCCTTATCTACGTGGTAGCCAAATCTTTTGCTTACATTAGGAGTCTTTTGTATTATTAATATAAAATAATAAAAATAAATCAAGTTAAACAGCCTGCTTGGTAGTAAAACTATCCCACAAAGAATAGTAAAGCCAACATTTACAATTTGTACCACCTCTAATAATATTGCAAATTGAGTGAACTTCTTTTGAACTTGAAAAGAGTACAGAAAACTTTATTGAAGAGAGATCAAATGTTAGCTTAGTACCTTCTGATAAATCTCCTCTTGCCAATCACCACCATTGGCCTGTCCTGTCTGAGCCGTGGAATCTAAAGATGCTACATAAATGAAATAAAGGTCAGCAGATAAGGAAAATATGTGTAGGAGGGATATAAGTGAAGTGCAGCATAGAGATAGACGCTCCCTAGTAATAAATTCAGCCCAGAGTAGAATGTCCAAAGGTTAAACAGAAAACCGGCCCCTGGGGGGGGCGGTGATGACACCACCAAAACCACTGCTACCAACAAGAACAAAAACACATGGAAACAGAAGGTAAAAGGTAGAGTGCTAAAAGAAGCTAAGAAGCTAAGTATTTGTTATAATTACTTCTGTATTGCTTTTGTAAAAGAAAACTAAGCTTTTCAATCTTCTCTTCTGTATATGAGTTTAAATAACCATGAACTACTACTCTAGAAAAAGAATCCACTACTACTCTAGAAAAACAATCCTAGCAGGGGGCTCTTTCTTCGTCAGGATGCTTTTAGTCTCTCGACAGAGAGCATCAACCATCTCTTTCCTTACTGTAGGTTTATTGCTAAGGGTTAGTCTTATACATTGGATTTGTTGAAATACGTTGAATTAGTCCTAAGGGCATTTTTGTAGTTTATATTATATTCGCTAAATTACGGTTTCACCTCATCCTATTTATATCTGAGGTTGGGGTCTCTTGTATGTATGACATTAAAAATAATAAGGCCTTTTCTATCGTGTTTTTTCTTCCCTGAATTAGGGTTTTCCACGTAAACTCCTTGTGTCGTTTCTTTCTTTTCTATTTCAATATGGTATCAAAGCAAGGAGATGAAACCCTAGCCCCGATAAAAGAAACTTAGTCATCAAACTTGATAGGTGAACGGACACTGGCAGACACGACTAATGTGGCTGTGATTCAAGCAGCAGTTGATCGATATCTCCGAACAATCTTAAACCGAATGCAACCCGACACATCTGGAGTCCCGCTGCCATATTTCAATAACCCAGTCGGCGCGCACCTTGGACAGGTTCAATCGCCGAGCATCATCAACCAAGTCGGCGTGCATCTCGGACCTCAGACTCGGCTTGGATCGCGTTCGATACTGGGCTCTGGTGGATTCGCTCCAGCCGACGCACCGAACAACTTCCAGACGCAGCCGTTCCAGCCGAACATCGTGGATGAGGGTCCTTCGACTTCGCACACGATCGGTTTTTCGACTTCGCACACGTTCGGTTCTTCGACTTCACACACGATCGGCTCTTCAACTTCGCACGTGATCGGGTTTGCTCCAGGCGGCCGTGGGTTTGCTCCAGCTGCCGGGTCGGGTCAAATCGACGCGTTTTCTTCAACCTTGAAGCCAATCGCCGAGCCCTCTGTCCGTTACCCACTGTCGCAACCGTCTGGGAGCAACGCCGATCACGGGCCGCTGTATTTTTCTGATGGTGGGATTCCGGCAATAGCCTCTTCACAGTACCATGGTGGACAGCCTCTTCCTCATGTGTACCCAGTTCAACCTCAGTTTCAAATGGATGATTCTGTTGAAGAAAATCCCATGACCTATGGACAGAAACATTCCAGATCTGAATCTCATGGGGAACTCCAACAACAGTTTGTTAGTCTCCAACAACAGATGGCGGCCTTTGGAGCTAGATTGAATGGCCATGATTCTTCCCCGATGTATTCAGAAAATCTAATATCAATGTCTCCTACTCTTCCTACTACTAATCTTTTATGTGAAACTATAGGAAACTCTGTAGGAATGATCACGGGAGAGAAGCTGAATGGACAAAATTACTTCTCTTGGTCCCAAACAATTAAAATGGTTCTTGAGGGACGCAATAAGTTTGAATATTTGACTGGAGAGATACCACGACCGAATCTTGGGGATCCTCAAGAGCATGTCTGGAAGGCAGAGGATTCTTTGCTCCGCTCGATGTTGATCAGTAGCATGGAAACACAAATTGGGAAACCTTTACTCTATTCAGCCACTGCCCAAGATATTTGGGATGCAATCCGACGGCTATATTCGAGGCGCCAGAATGCATCCCGCCTGTATACTCTACGTAAACAAGTTCATGAATGCAAACAAGGGAGCATGGATGTAACGTCGTACTTCAGCAAGATGTCTTTGTTATGGCAAGAAATGGATTTATGTCGGGAGATCATCTGGAACTGCCCACAAGATGGAATTCAATACTCAAAGATAGAAGAGGTTAAGCGTGTGTATGATTTTCTTGCAGAGTTGCACCCTAAATTTGATACAGTTCGGAGTCGAATACTAGGGCAGAAACCAATACCGTCTCTCAAGGAGGTCTGTTCAAAGGTTAGATTGGAAGAAGATAGATCGAGTGCAATGAATGGGCCGGGTGTTACCACTGTAGAGTCAGCTACCTTTGGGGTGAAATCCGCTGGATCTGATGGTGACAAGCAGAATAGTAAAACACCCCCAGTGTGTGAGCATTGCAAAAAACAGTGGCACACGAAGGATCAGTGCAGGAAACTGCATGGTCATCCTCCGAATGGTAAACGTCGTCCTCCAAATGACAAGTCGAAATCTGGTCGTGCTCTAGTGAGTGAATCAGTTGAGGGGGCCGCACAACCTCAGACACAGCCTCCAGTGACCAACCCTGGTGATTCAGGTATCATAAGGATCAGAACAGTTGCTCAATCAGGTAACCCTTAATCTTTTAGTTTTCTTGTTGAAGGGAATGAGTTATGGATTCTAGATTTAGGAGCGACCGATCACTTCACTGGCTCATCCGACCGATTTCTCTCATACTATCCAAGCGCTGGAGATGAGAGGATTCGAATTGCGGATGGGACCTTCGCTCCTGTTGCTAGAAAAGGCAAACTGTCACCATTTCAAGGATTAACTCTACAAAATGTCCTACATGTGCCCAAAATTTCTTACAACTTGTTATGAATAAGTAAAATAACAAAAGATTTGAACTGTAGAGTTGTCTTCTCACCAGATGCTGCCTTGTTTTAGGACTTGAACTCAGGGAAGACGATTGGCATTGCCCAATATGACAGAGGCTCTATTTCCTTTCTGAAGATGCTTCCTCCAGGAGCTTGTTTAGGACTAGTCTTTTATCTTCTTTTACTATGTCCGAAAAAAATTATTTATTGTGGCATTTTCGTCTTGGACATCCGAGTTTTCAATATATGTGATATTTGTTTCCTCATTTATTCCATAATGTGAATGTTTCTTCGTTATCTTGTGATGTCTGTATACGTGCTAAACAACCTCGTGTATCTTTTGTCTCTCAGCCCTATAAATCTACCCAGCCTTTCCACCTGGTCCACAGTGATGTTTAGGGTCCCTCAAACATCTCTACCCTGTCTGGTAAACGGTGGTTTGTAACTTTCATCGATGACCATACCCGACTTACATGGGTATATCTCCTTGCTGATAAGTCTGAGGTTCTACCTACCTTCAAACAGTTCTATACCACTATATTAACACAGTTCAACACAAAGATTGTCATTCTTCGGAGTGACAATGGTCGTGAGTTTGTCAATCACCCCCTCCAGGAATTCCTAGCGTCAAAGGGGATCATCCATCAAAACTCGTGTGCGTATACTCCACAACAAAATGGGGTGGCTGAACGGAAAAATCTCCATCTCATTGAAGTTGCTCGTTCCTTGATGATTCCAGCGTCTCTCCCTTTGTACCTGTGGGGAGATGCGGTTCTTACCGCAGCTCATCTCATTAATAGAATGCCTTCACGAGTTCTAAAGTTTCAAACCCCTCTTGCGTGCTTCAAAGAGTCCTATTAGTCTACCCGTCTTATTCCTGAGGTTCCTCTTTGTGTGTTTGGGTGTATAGCTTTTGTTCATACTCATGGTCCACACCGGACTAAGTTTGCTCCACGAGCTCAAAAATGTGTGTTTGTCGGGTATCCCCTTCATCAGCGAGGCTATAAATGCTTTCACCCATCTTCCAGAAAATATTTTGTCACTATGGATGTCACGTTCCTTGAAGAAAAACCGTTCTTTCCCGTTAGTCATCTTCAGGGGGAGACCACGAATGAAGAGACTAATAGTTCCACATACTCCGTACCTATTAGCTTTAATCTTGAGCCTAGTCCTAATATTCCTGGACCCAGTCTACCTAGTCTTGAACCTAATTCTGCTCCTGCTGTTCCCATGTCTGTCCTTCCTACTAGACAAGTGTCCTGGATAACATACTATAGGAAGAATCTCAAAAAGGAAATTCAAGAAACCCCTGGTGTTCCATCGAAAAGTGTCCAAGCGTCGGAACCAGCTCAGGTTCAAGATCCTATTGTTTCAGAGGAGATTCTTAAAGAGAAGTTTGGGAACATAGAAAATGATGAGACGAGCTCAGAGAAGGTTGAAATTTCAGGAGGTGATGAGGTACTGAAAGATCCTCAAGAAGATGCAGAATTGTCTTAGAAGTCTGATACTGAAGAGAGACCGACGAAAACTGACAATTATGATACCACTCTGGATATGCCAATTGCTCTGAGAAAGGGAACTAGGTCATGTACAAAGTACCCTCTGCATAGTTTTCTGACCTATAGTAACTTATCTCCTGGTTTTAAGGCTTTCACTACCCAACTGGATGCTCTAGCAATACCTACCAGTGTACATGCGGCCATGGAAGTTCCTGAGTGGAAAGCAGCAGTAATGGAGGAAATGAGAGCTCTCGAGACAAATAAGACTTGGGAGATGGTAGCTCTCCCTAGAGGTCACAAAACAGTTGGTTGCAAATGGGTGTTCACAGTGAAGTATAAGTCTGACAGAACACTCGAGAGATAATAAGGCCAGGTTAGTTGCTAAAGGGTTCACTCAGACGTATGGGATTGATTATTCAGAAACTTTTTCCCCAGTGGCTAAGTTAAACACGATTCGTGTTCTTCTGTCTGTCACCATAAATAAAGATTGGCCCCTACATCAACTAGATGTAAAAAATGTCTTCCTGAATGGTGAGTTAGAAGAGGAAGTTTACATGAGTCCGCCTCCATGTTTCGAAGCTAAGTTTGGGAATTATGTTTGCAAACTCAAAAAGTCCTTATATGGGTTGAAGCAGTCCCCTAGGGCATGGTTTGACAGGTTCACCATGTTTGTTAAGTCCCAAGAGTTTGTTCAGGGACATTTTGAACATACCTTGTTTACCAAAAAATCATCCTTAGGGAAGATTGCTGTGTTGGTGGTGTATGTTGATGACATCATTTTATCAGGAGATGACACGGCAGAAATTGCTAAGCTGAAACAGAGGATGGCAGGTGAATTTGAAATCAAGGATCTTGGTAGTTTGAGGTATTTTCTCGAGATGGAAGTGGCAAGATCAAAAGCAGGAATATCTATATCTCAACGGAAATACACTCTGGACTTGTTGAAGGAAACAAAAATGACTGGATGCAAACCCATTGATACTCTTATTGAGGTCAATAGCAAACTGAAAAGCATTTCGAAAGGAGTTCCTGTGAATAAGGAGAGGTATCAACGCTTAGTAGGAAAACTGATTTACTTATCTCATACTAGGTCCGACATCTCTTATGCTGTGAGTGTGGTAAGTCAGTTCATGCAGAGTCCATATGAGGAGCACATGGAAGCTATGACTCGAATTTTGAGATACCTGAAGTCCACCCCTGGGATTAGTGTTCAGAAAATATGACACACGGAGCATCGAGGCATATACTGACTCAGATTGGGCCGGATCTGTGACTGATAGAAAGTCAACCTCAGGGTACTGTACCTTTGTGTGGGGAAATTTGGTAACTTGACGGAGTAAAAAACAGGGTGTAGTGGCCAGAAGTAGTGCTGAGGCAGAGTATAGAGCTATGAGTCTGGGAATGTGTGAAGAAATCTGGTTGCAGAAAGTTTTATCTGATCTTCACCAGAGTAGTCCAGGGCCCATGAAGTTGTATTGTGATAATAAGGCTGCCATCAGTATTGCTAATAATCCCGTGCAACATGATAGAACCAAACATGTGGAAATTGTCAGGCACTTTATTAAAGAGAAGTTAGACCGCGGAGCTATCTGTATTCCCTATGTACCTTCAGTCCAACAGGTTGCAGATGTTCTTACAAAAGGGTTATTGATACAGACGTTTGAAGCTTGTATTAGCAAGTTGGGTCTTGCCGATATCTACGCCCCAACTTGAGGGGGAGTGTTGAAATACGTTGAATTAGCCCTAAGGGCATTTTTGTAGTTTACACTAAATTTGCTAAATTAGGGTTTCACCTCATCCTATTTATATCTGAGGTTGGGGTCTCTTGTATGTATGACATTAAAAATAATAAGGCCTTTTCTATCGTGGTTTTTCTTCCCTGAATTAGGGTTTTCCACGTAAACTCCTTGTGTCGTTTCTTGTGTCGTTTCTTTCTTTTCTATTTCAATAGGATTATTCAACTTATCCTTATGCCTTCCTAATTACATTGAAGACTAGTTATATGAAGTGCTTAGGAGTTGGTGGTTGAAAGGAAAAGCTTAATTCTTTAGAAGTGTACAGTTAGCTTCTGTCTTTTGATAGCTTCTTTAGTTGGACAGAATTTAGAAACCGAGGAGTTTTCCACAACAGAAGAAATCTATAGATAGTTTCTGAATTACGGCCATTACACGGCCTGGCCTCACATTACTGTGCACTTAACAAATCATTATCTAATAATCACACCTATATCCTTTTTCTAAACCACCATGATAGTGGACACTGGGGCCAATGAAAAAAAACAAAAAAGAAACAAGTTTCACCCACAGTGACCACATACTAAGGGTTTAAACCTTACAAGTTTCTTTGGCAACCAAAATCAGGGTCGGGCAGTCCAGGCATGCACATGCAAGCACAAATATTCATGGATACAATAATAATAATCCTTGGTATGATAAGTTTGTTTAGACCCATTTGAAGGCCTTTTCTTTGTGTGCTAGTGAGCTCTATCCAACCTCTTTGTTGGACATTCTATTCAAGATTTATGTCTCATTTGGCATGCAATTAATTTTTCATTGTAAACTAAATAATAGTGAGAATACAATGGAAATTTCGCCATAACTAGAATAAGATCAAAAGAAAGGACCAGCCCTAAG
Organism: Benincasa hispida; assembly: GCF_027475165.1. Lineage (NCBI taxonomy): Eukaryota > Viridiplantae > Streptophyta > Magnoliopsida > Cucurbitales > Cucurbitaceae > Benincasa > Benincasa hispida. The sequence continues at coordinate 8,773,521 of NC_143482.1, read as the reverse complement.
AATAGGAAAAAAAACAACATCCAATGAACAAAAGTTTCTGAATGAAACTGTTGGCTGCTGTTGACAAAGAGACGAAATTGAAGCTTGAGCGAAATGGGACTTGGAGAGCGAAAGAGGCTTGATAAAGAGATCACAAAAGGAATGGTTTGCAATCTGGACAACAGGATACCCTTAACATCCATTAATTGATCACCCTCTGATTTTATACACCACCTTCCATCAACAATTTCCACTTCCAAAAAGGAAGTTCCCCTCTTTGCATTCCTAACTAAGCTGTCCATTAACTGATGTAACATAAAATTCTTCAAAAAGCTTCGCGAAGCTATCTTTTAATAATTCCCAGAATTTAAGGATGAATTCTGAAGTGTAACCATCTGGACCGGGGGCTTTAATCCTGCTCAAAGACATTACTGCTCTTCTAATTTCTGGTTGTGTAAAGCTGGCTGCAAGTTGAATGCTTTGCTCTCTTGATACTTCTGCCCATTGCAGGTTGGTAAGGATTGACCTTACTCCAATAGCCTTGGAATAAAGGGATGTATAGAAGCCTACAATGAGTTCTTCAATTCTCTAAATGATTTGGTTGGGATGCCCTAGTCGTTGATCAATTCTGAGATCAAATTTTTCCTTTTTTTGCTGCTAGAAACCTATGAAAGAACGAAGTATTCTCGTCACCCAAGCTTAACCAAATCAGCTTGCTTTTTTGTAGGAGGCTTCTTTCTTCCACTTGGTAAAGGTGTATTAAATCTGCTATTAGTGTCAATCTGATGCTTTGATCCTGCTCATCAATATCTGTTTCCCCCTACAATTTCTCTTCTTTCAATTTCTTTCAACAATAACTCTTCCTTGCTTTTCCTATTTTTCTCTGAATCTGAATGCCATTTTTTCAAAGCGCTTTTCATTAACTTATCCAGCCCAACCTTGCTGACTGTTTACCTCCAAATTTCTTTCAACCAAACTGCAACATTCTTTTACGTTTAACCAACTATTGCAAAATCGAAATGGGGCTGGACCCCATTCGATTGCTCCTTCTCCTTACCAAGTGAATCTTCCATTAGAAAGGGGAATTTCCAACAAGTTTGTATCTTCGATGAATTTGTTGAATTTTCTTATTCCTCTAGTCATTCTTCCAATAGGGAATCAACTCAAAACTACAACATTCTTTTACTTTTTGAATGTTGCATCCCTTTAATAAAAGGCTAAGAGTTCATCAGTTCAATCCATGGTGATCACCTACCTAGGATTTAATATCCTATGAGTTTTCTTGACACCCAAATGTTGTAGGGTCAGGTGGATTGTCCAGTCAGATTAGTTGAGGTGAGCATAAGCTGGTTCGAACACTTACAGATATTTAAAAAAAAAAAAAAAAAAAAAAAAAAAAAAAAAAAAAAAAAACTCTCTTGTAGAATTTGTAACTTTTGAGCATTAATCTCTTTCCATTACATTAAAAGACAATTATGTTTCTTGCTCAAAATAATAATAATAATAATCACTGTTTTTTCCCCTCAAAACTTAGCTTGGAAGGCATAACCTCTAGGTTGTTCTCTTCAGTGATTTAAATTTACAGTTTCTTAATTTTAAAAATGGGGAAATAGAAAAGGAAAAAACTCGGTAAAATACTCCTTGATACGCAAGTAAGTTCCCAGCTGCAAAGAGATGGAAATAAAGAGTATAACAAACTTGAAAGTTGAAAAATACTCTATAACATGTGCCCCATTCTGAGTTCTGAGTTCTAAGCTGCATATGATTGTTTCAAAAACTAGGTTGATTGTATTGTCTAATCCTAATTTTTCAAGAAATATTACGTCTTTTATCGTATTTGTATATATATCCATGTTTCATAACAAAAATGCTGAAGGTAGACCAAAAGAATATAATATAAAGAGGTATGCTGCAATCCACATTTATGATAAAGAATGGGACAAAGAATGATATTGTTAGCATCAAAAATTCAAAATGCAAGGCTCTATTGTTAGCAAAATTTTGGCATAAAAACCCAAAGAAACAACAAACTATACAAATTTCACTCATACTCATTATAATAGGAGCTCTATAAACTTGACGAAAAACCAAATTACACACTGACCACAAATACTACATGAATAACTTCACCATGAAATTTAAGAAAGTTGAAGCATGCATTAATCTCAAGAATAAAATTGAGAGAAATTTCATTGATAAAAAATTCCAAAAAGTGAAGCTTCAAGAACAAAATCAAGGGACATTAAAATAACGAATTGTGTAAAAACTCATTATTTTCATTTAATTTTCAAGAAACTCCATGGCTCCACCTCTCAAAAATCGAGTCTATGCGACTGTTCTTTCCCTCCTGGTTTTTCCCATTTCTCATTTCAGACACCTCATGTTTTCAACAAGGTCAGTAGCATTTAGCTAACGTTGATAGTATCTTACTGGTTTGATCATTCAATAATTAATGATAAGGCTCTAAAAATATAACAAAGCAAGAAAACATACTTGACGATGTCTCTGGAAGAGCTCTTTGTGAATGAAACAACTGCTTTTGCTGATCCATTACATTTTGTGATTGAAGCAAGGAGCCTGGTGCTTGACCTCCAACTTGAAGCCTTTGTTGGAGCTCGTGCGACATTGCATTTGGCGGCGGCGGCTGCTGCTGCTGCTGTAAAGGTACCTGTTGTGGAACTTGTGTGGACTGCAATGGAATCTGTGACATCAGCTGTTGGGATGACTGAAGTTGTCCTTGCTGACCTTGCGTTGACAATAAATTTGATGTATTTTGTGCAGGTTGCTGCTGCATTTGAACCTTGTTCTGTTGCAGCATATGCATGGAGTGCTGATTTGATTGCATGTTTGAGTTACCCGACTGAGTTCCATGCATTTGCTGCTGTAGTCCAGAAACATTACTTTGAGGTCCTAACTGCTGCTGCTGCAAATTTGATAGGTTGCTTTGCTGAGCCATGAGCTGCTGCTGCTGCGATGGCGAAGACTGCATGTTTGACAGATTGCTCTGCTGCCCGTGCGACCTTGATTGTTGAGGCAGCTGTTGCTGCATGTCCCCAACACTGTTTTGCTGCCCGATTAATGAACTCTGCTGCATGTTTGAAGAATTTGTTTGTTGACTAATTAGCTGTTGCTGCTGCTGTGAAGGCAAGCTCGTCTGCTGTGATATTGTAGGCTGCTGATGCATGACAGTATGTTGTTGGGACTGTGGTTGCTGCCTAAGAACTGGCTGTGGAGGCTGCTGAAGCATGGATTGAGTGGGCTGTTGAATGGGAGATTGCTGGTTTTGCTGAAGATTAGAGAGCGAAGGTTGCATCATAGAAGGTTGCATGACAGATTGCTGAGACAATTGCAGTTGATTTGGTTGTATTAGATTTTGTTGCTGTTGTGGGATGTGAGGCTGCATAAGTGGGTGTGATATACCTCCCTGCTGATACTTCTGCTTTATCATCTGTTGCATCTGTTGTTGCTGATATAGAAGCTGTTGCTGCTGCTGGGTTTGTGGCTGCTGTTGTTGTTGTTGTTGGGGAACTACTTGTCTTCCTTGTAGTGGCCTCTGAGAGTTGGTAAATACGTTGGAAGGAACCCCTTGGCCCATAGCATTTCCAACAGAATTCTGTGGAACTCCAGATACATTTTGCATGCTTGGATTCTGACCAACCATGTTTGACATTGAAGATGAAGCTAATCCGGCGACAGGAGGTACTGCAGAAGATAAGCTAGATGAACTCTGAGAAACAATGTTATTTTGGATATTCTGGGAGAGTATTTGCTGGCGTGACTGAGGCTGATTGGATGACTGAGGAACAGAAACTGACTGCCCTGGGTTAAGAACTTGAGACTGCATGCTTTGTGATGCTGTTTACAACATAATACACAACGTCAAGTCAAATAAAATGCCTTATGTTAAGTGAGATTTGAGAAATGATTACACTATCCATGAACAGAGAATTATTAAAATAAAAAAAAAATAATAAATAAAAAAAGAATTAAAAAAATTTAAAACGAAAACCCTCCCTAACAAGAAATTCATTCACAAATTGACTTAGAAAGTGTTGGTGAAATTTTCATCACGTACAACATAGTGGCAAATTGTCTGTTGATGACTTACCAGAATCCAGAGGCTTATTGCTAGGCACCATAGGATTGGATGGTAATGAAGTTCCCATATGGGGCTGAGATTTGGTTTCCATAGTAAGCATCTTCAGAGATATTTTCCTTAGGTAATCTGACTGAAATCAGAGATTAAAAATAGAATTAGTGAGGGTACCCACTCAAGAGATCACTAAAACAAAGTTGTGTTTAGTGCAAGAACACATAACATAACAAAACAGAATTTATACTCGTAAGTCCACATGTAAAAGTCACTATTATATACATATATATACATATAGAGAAAGAAACTGTGTTTTCAATGAGAGAAATGAAAGAATATACATGGGCACACAAAAACAATCAAGCCCCAACAAAAGATAAAAAGGAGTAGGTTTGTTACAAACAAAATCTTAGGTAGAAAATCAAACTGGAATCTTATTGCTATTAGAATATGGGCTAAACATAAATTACAATAATCCTTGATTTAAACTACAACAAAGTGAGCAGGAATACCTGACTCGTAGCAGCAGTATAAATCTTTTCCTCAAACCTTATAGCAATTTTTCGTAGCTCACTCAATCCCTCTTGACCAGAAACAGGAAGGTGCCTCTTCAGTGTCTCCATTCTAACATAAAAATGGAAAACATTATGGCTAACTAGTTTATTAAATGCAAAAGCACGAGAAGCTGTTCTTGAAAAGAAAAACACAATAGCAATCTATGTCCATGATTCAAAATATTAGATACTCGGAAGGAATGTATTTTAAAACGGTCCAGATAAATTCAGCAAGATCCATACTGCAACAAATAGCAGCTCATCCTTCTTGATAAAGAAAGGGATAATACTTGAAGAAACAGAAAGGAACCTCCTCCACAAAACCTAACCTACTATATCTTCAATCCAGGGATGGGAAAATCAACACGAGCAGTTTTAACACATTACATTCTGGAAACAGTTCGCATCTATCAGTCACGGAGAAAATCTAAGAAAATGTTAAAGAAGAAATAAGAAAAAGGTCGAAAACAGTCCTATATTTACAAAGTTCTGCTGTTCATGGTTGGCAGAGTAACTAAACAACCAACGAGAATCGGGCTGCAAGAAAAATGTAAGAAATCATACATTTTGTTGACAATTCGTTGTCGAGAATCGGGCTGCAATTGAGACCTCCAGTCCCCGGCCTCAATTCCGGGTTCTGCACCTTGAGTAGGTCTCCAATTATTCGCATCCATTCAAAAGTTCCCAAACAACCTACGAGAAAAGAGTGTGTCGAAATCCCAATAACAGAAAGTGGGCTGGGCTCAACGAAGGCCAGAATCGATTCGGCAATTGTTTGGAAGCTGATTACAGGAAACGTATCTGAGGCAGCGGATAGGGTGGCTGTGCAAGCAGTAAAATTTAGAGAGAGAAAGAACAACGGAAGAGAGAGAGAGAGAGAGCAACGTCGAACTTACCACAGGCGACGGCGACCGTGGCGGTTGTCAATCCGACAGCGGCAACACATCAGACACTCCCAGTGGTCAGTAGTGGTGTGGTATTTGGCTTCGACGAGTGAGATCAGAAGGAGAGAAAAACGAACCCACCGGCAGCGGATGTTGTCGACAACGGCGCGAACGAGGGTGGCGGTCTCGATAACGGTTGCGTGCGTGAGAAAGGAAAAGGGAAACCTAAATTGATTTTTTTTTCCCATCTCTTATATATATAAATATATAAAATAAAATCTTCCCGAATTTTATCTTTCCCATTTTCAATTTCGAAATCCTCCCAATTTCATAAATCTTTTATCCAACTTAAATTCAAAAAAAGGTTATGAATCTCTAACTAAATTCAAGCTAACCATCTTCTCCAAATCCAACTCCAATTTACACTCGAAAGTTCAAAGTGCTACATTATAAACCCGATATGAACTTCTGGGTAGCATCGCAGCGCTGTAAAGAATTGTTGTCTAATAATGAAATATAAAGAAGACTCAACAAGTGGAAGTCAATATAAATTGAGGAGTAAGCAACAATGCAAGGGCTTGAACACAAAACCTCTCTCAAGATTGTGCCTCTTTTGGGTTCACCATTCTTGATCTGATCTCAATTTCTTTTTATTAGACTGAATATCTGTTTGGATTTTAGGGGCCGTTTGGATTGAGGTTTTCTCAATGGCCAGGAATTAAGGATGTCTGGGGAAAAAATTACTGGGAATCAAGGATGACTATGTTTGGTTGTGCGCGGGAAAACAATATCTAGGAATAGTATGTGAGAATTAAAAAAAATTGAGATTGTGAAAACAAGTCCACGAGGGTTTATGTCCAAAGTGTACAATATCATACCATTATGGAGATAATTTGAGGGTATTGTCCCTATCAAGCATTTATTGAAATATCTTCAATCTGTTTATTAGCGTTTCAAACAACCAAGTACACCGGTCAGCGAGCCGGGGTCCAGGGGCGTCATGCCTTGGTGGGGGTTCGAGGGCAACACCCCCGAAACCTATTCAGAATTCGTATTCAGCATATTTATTTATTTGTAGTTATTTACGATTATGACCCTAGGGTTTAGAGTAGTGCGCTGTATAAACTCTCTAACCCTAGAGGCGTCGTTATGATGTAATTTTCTGAAAATATTCTCTCTAATAATACTGTTCTCCCCTGCCGTGGACGTAGCTAACACACTGTTAGTGAACCATGTATATCTGTGTATCGATCTTCTCTATATCTACGTTCCCTTTTGTTTATGTTCTTTAATTGTTGATTTCGTAACAATACGATCGTTTAAATTATCTACACGATTGTTGAGCTCCGCTATACAATCATTTAAAAAATAGTATACGATCGCTTAAATTATCTACACGATCACTGAGTAACAAAACGTTATACGATCGCTTACCTAATGTTATATGATCGCCTACCAAATGTTATATGATCGCCTACCAAATGCTATATGATCGCTTACCAAATGCTACACGATCGCTGATAACAAAATGCTATATGATCACCTACTCAATGTTATACGATCGCCTACCAAATGTTATACGATCGCTTACCAAATGCTACACGATTGCTGAGCTCGACTACACGATGCTTAGCTCTACTACATGATCGATGAGCTATGCTAGACGATCGTTAAATAACAAAATGTTATACGATCGCCTACCCAAGGCTATACGATCGCTTACCAAATGCTACACGATCGCTGAGTAACAAAATGCTATACTCGTCTATCCAATGTTATACAATCGCCTATTAAATGCTATACGATCGCTTACCAAATGCTACACGATCGCTTACCAAATGCTACATGATCGTTAAGTAACAAAATGCTATACGATTGCCTAACAATTGCTATACGATCGCCTACCAAATGCTATACGATCACTTACCAAATGCTACACGATCGCTAAGTAACAAAACGTTATACGATTTCGCGGCTGAAAATTGTGGTAGGAAGCGGAACAAGAAATGAAAATCCACACTTCTCAATGGGTATGCAATTCCTTCATTTGTGTGGGTAAAAGATACCTAGGAATTGCATTTTCCAATATAAATAAACAAATCCCACCATCCAAATATGGGCTTTGTAAACCCATTCCCATTCCCACCCTCTTTTCCCTCCAACCAAACGACCCCTTGATGATGAAAATGATATAAGCATGGAAAAAGAAGTTCCAGACATTACACGATGTGCAGAAAAGTTATACGATCGTGTACTTGCGGGAGCTAACCGATGCATTCAAAAGCAATACGATATCACTACGTGATGGTTTATCTTTGGCGTAGGAACTAAATGATATGTTGGAATTGCTAAGCGATGGAACTACACGATCGTTTAGCTACGACGTGCACTAAGTGATGTGATGAAGTGCTATGCGATAACGCTGAGCGATCATGGCGTGGGAACTAAACGATACGTTGGATTTGCTAAACGATGAAACTACACAATCGTTTAACTACGACGCTAACTAAGCGATGCGATGAAGTGCTACACGATAATGCTGAGCGATCGATACGTGGGAACTAAACGATACATTAGATTTGCTAAACAATGGCACTACACGATCGCTTAGATACAACGCGAGCTAAGCGATGCGATGAAGTGCTATGTGATAGCACTGAGCGACCGTTTAGACGCGGAACTAAATGATCATGTAGACGAAGTGCTAAGCGATGCAATGAAGAGCTATATGATAGACCTCTTGTGATCACTTACTATGATCGTCTATCTTTGATCGAAAGCTAAACGATGAGTTGCTAAGCGATCGTTTACCTTTATGCAGTAGCTAACCGATGCGTCGAGTTGCTATGCGATAGCACTACGCGATCGCATACCTTTGTGCGGCAGCTGGGCGATGCGTTGAATGCTATGCGATGGCACTAAACGATCGTTGGCTTTTTGCGCGTGCTAAACGATCGCCTCATGCGTTAGACGATGGAGCTAAGCGATTGTGTAGTAAATTGTTTGTGCTAAACGATGGACTTGAGCGATAGTTTAAGCCACTAAGCGATCGTGTAGCTTCTTTCGGCACTAGACGATGAAACTATACGATAAAAGGAAAATACTACACGATCGTGTAGCTTTGCTAAACGATCAAGCATTTACTAAACGATTAGGCAAAATGCAAGACGGTGGTCGTCATTGCTAAACGATGAAACTTAGCGAGATGTTGAACATGTACAAGGGCTGTCGGTTCGACCGGTTCTCTTGTGATCTGGTCCGGTTTAGCTTCGAATGGTTCTTGGATGGTCCGATTCAGACGATTCGGGTCCGGTTCAAGCTACTTGAGTTCGTTTTGGAGCAGTCCGGGAGCGGTTCGGAAGCTGTTTTGTAATAATTAGGTTTTTTTTGCTTGTTTTTGCCAAAACTAAAAACCATATCAGCCTGTGTTTAATTATTTATGCATTTGATGTATGTTATAATTAAATAAATCTTGTATGTGCATATAGTATGCCATTTAAATTTAAACTCCCACCATAGAAAGCATGTTACATGCATTAAAAGTATGTTATAATTGTTATAATATATAGTATGCATGTTAGGGTTTATCGTATTTAATATAAATGTTATATTAAATGTTGAATGCCTCATGTATGTTATGGATGTTTAGTATGTCTAAAGTTTTATAAGTTGTTATAAAATTGGGTTAAAAATTTAAAATCCATAAACAACAGTTGCATGCTCACGTAGGTTGACCACCTATTTTAATTGTTAAAACTTTTAAAACCTAGGTTACAAACTCACCCGGTATATAATCCTGTCTAAGGCTGGGGTTCTTAAGTTGATGGTTTACAGAACACTTCTTACCTGGGGATTATGGCCGAATTATTGAGCGTTGGTAACCGGTTTTATGAGCATCGTGAGTGATGTGAGGTAATAAAATGGTTTATCACCTAGGCATCGTAGGTTAAAATCCGATTATAAGAGTTATACTTGGATAAATCACATAAACTTAGGGTTGTTTTATTAGCCGAAAAGAACTTAAGTATAAATATACCCAATAGAACACTTCAGTGGCAGTTTAATAACTTTTATATGATAGAGTTATTAGAAAACTTCAGTTGGAGATTATTAACATATACGATACATTATTTTTAGCTCTCACATTTCTAAGAGTTCACAATCTAGATTTAAGCGGTATTTCATGTCACCCTAGAAGTGACCTCCATTCGGAAAATATTTTTTAACTTAAATCTAGATTTCAGTGAATAAGGGGAAGTTGTTCAAACATAAATCTATTATTCAATATATAGATTTAAACTGCCACGTCTCCACATGGTTTACATCGTGAGATTCATATGACGCTTCATGTCATCCTAGAAGTGGCCTCCATTCAGAAAGTGTTTTGTATGAGTCAATATCAAGGTAAATGGAAGAAGTAGTTTATAGTAAGTAGGTGAACGATATGTGTCAATATATCCTACGATCTCCTCAATTAGTCTGAACCGTGAAATTCCTATGTTGCGCCTGTTGGTTTGCTTTAGGCAGCCCTTTGCTAGTCGTTTAGCGACGACTATCCCCTCGGAGGGTTGTAACATAGGATTCGGAACAACACAGGCTTTAGTAAAATGAATAGGGTTTTATAGTTCCGTCTTGGATATTGTCTTCTATTTTGGAGGCAAGTTCATACCGTTTTATAGGATCTGAAAATGGCGGGTCACACTTACAAGAATTACCAAGTTGTTAGTAAAGATCTTGACCGAAAACGATAACTAAACGACTATAGGAATAAGAGTTATTCTAGAGATAGTGTTTGGTCAAAATTGTTTGTTTTAATGAAGGAATATCTTACTGCCCCTCTGTAGCACATATTTTGACTCACTAAAATATCGTTGTTAATAAATAATGATTATAGGTACATTATTACTTTTTGCTAAAACTTGATTTTGGATTTAGTTACAATTTGCTAAATAGAATTTGTTTGAATTTTATCAACATGTCGAATTCTAGTATACTCACTTCCAATGTACATAACAGTAAAATCAAATCAATAAACAAATTACTAACCATTGATTATACCAACAGAGTTTTGATAGAGGATCGTCCTCTATCTCCTAACTCATCTGAAATTATGAATTATGTAGATGAGAATGCACAATTTAAACAAGATAAATATGATTTTCTTGTTATCGAAGCATGTTTAGTGGAAAACGATAAAATTTGGATAATTGATTCAGGTGCCGCTAATCATGTATGTACTATCTCACAGGAAACAAGTTCTTGGAGACAGTCGATAGAAGGTGAAACAGTTTTTAAGGTAGGGACCGGGGAGATTGTTTCAGCCAAAGCAATGGGAGATATGAAGTTATTTATAGGAGATAAGTAAATTTATTTGAAAAATGTATATTATATTCCTTCTATGAAAAGGAATCTAATTTATGTCTCTTGTTTGCTAGAACAAAATTATAAAGTTTGTTTTGAAAATGGTGAAATGTTCATCAAAATGGAAAATAAACAAATTTGCAAAATTAGAAAATAACTTGTACATGTTAAAACCAACTGTGGTCAAAGTTGTTTTGAACATAGAGATGTTTAAAACTGCTGGGACTCATAAGAAAATGAAGATTTCTCAAAATGCCTATCTTTGGCACTTAAGACTGGGTCACATGAATCTCAACAGGATTGAGAGATTGGTTAAGAACGGTCACATAAACAAGTTGGGAGACAGTTCATTACCACCAAGTGAGTCTTGTCTTGAGGGTAAAATGACAAAAAGATCTTCTTCTAGAAAAGGTCTTAGAGCCAACGAACCCTTAGAGTTGATTCACTCAAACATTTGTGGGCCTCTAAATGTTAGAGCAAGTTGAGGGTATGAATATTTCATCAATTTTATAAATGATTATTCCAGGTATGAGCATGTTTACCTAATGCACCAAAAGTCTGAAACTTTTGAAAAGTTCAAAGAGTATAAGGATGAGGTTGAGAACCAATTAGGTAAAAAGATTAAAATACTTCGTCTACCTTTTATCAAATGATCGCTTAGTAAAACCTACATGATCGTATATCTTTTTCTAAACGATAAGCACTCTTGCTATACGATGGCTCTTTCTCTCTCACTTGCTTATCATCTACACGATCTGTCTTTGCTCCTATATCTATCAAATTCTCCAAAGACCACACTTTGGATTCTCACTCTGAGAATACCAAGGGCTCCCATTGGTGGTGTCGTCCCCGCTGTTTACTTTCAAACTGATAAGGACTCTCGCAAGTCCACATCAGGGTCGGTCTTTACTCTTAATAGAGGAGTTGTAGTGTGGCGAAGCACTAAGCAGGGGTGCATCGCCGACTCCACTATGGAGGCGGAGTACGTAACAGCTTGCGAAGCTGTTAAGAAGGCGGTCTGGCTCAGGAAGTTCTTGATGAAATTGGAAGTTGTTCCAGATATGTCTAGGCCTATTACCCTATATTGTGATAATAATGGGGCAGTGGCGAACTCCAAGTAGCCGAGGAGTCATAGGCGTGGCAAACACATAGAGCGGAAGTCTCATCTGATCCGTGAGATGGTGCATCGAGGGGACGTGATCGTCACGAAGATCGCTTTAGAGCACAATGTTGCTGACCCGTTTACGAAGGCTCTCACGGCTACAGTGTTTGAGGGTCACCTTAAGAGCATGGATCTACAGGATCGCCCACGGTTAGACTAGGGCAAGTGGGAGATTTTCTTGTACTAGGCTTTTATGCCCTAGTTTATTGTTTTGTACTAGTTTTATGTAGCTCGATAGTTGCACTCTCCTCATTGTAGATATATTTGTATCCACATGATTTCACCATAACTAGTAAGTCGACCATTCACATGTTATTCGTAATACCGATTGGGTCAATGTGTTGTTTTACCCTTGATATTATGTCTTGTTCCTTAAGTTCCAATTGATCCTCTAATGAACAATTGGTTTATGATCCAATCACTAAACTGGATCCCTCTCGAGCCAATGAGAGGGTGGGGCTCCTTGTTTAAGACTTGGATTCAGTACTTAAGAGAACAACCTTTGTCCTATCGCTAAATCGGGTAGGCGTGAATTTCATCTTGCATCCTATGTCTTCAGCTATTTATCCGGTCTTACCCTTGAAATGGGAGGCTTATTGAGCTGGCGTTGTTGAGCCAACCCTCACCCATGAAAATCTAAGGATAATCCCAAATAAACAAGAGTTCATAGTTAGCTCAAAATTAAGGTCGAGTTATCTAGGTCATAGAAACGAAATAGTAAGTCTTGGACAGTAAACAACGTTTATAAAGTAAGAGTGACTTATTTCTTGGTCCGATCTTATGCAAACTCATTGCAAAGGACACTCTCACTCCTCATGTCAATACATGAACGAATTTTGATCATTTTGTTTGTAGTATCTTTACAATAACTTGTAACAGCTACAAAGTAGGCCGCATCCAATAGTGTTACCAGAATAAGGTACCCAACCTTAATAATGTACTACAGACCGTTTTAGCTATTTACTCAAATTTAATCCATCTTCATGTCTCAACCTTAATAGTCATGTAGTTTATTGAATTTCGACTTTATGAATGCAATTAATAGATTCAATACCTTTATTGAAGAAATGTTGAATAACATCTTTATTCATAATAGAATGTGTTTAACTTTACAAACTGCAAGTTTTAGAACATAAAACCCAACACTTCTAACGTAAATCACTTGAAAAATAGAACTCATTTTAAGAAGTTCCTTCTCCAAACATGCTCAGAATTTTGTTAACGATGTTACCTCAAAATTTCAGCATGAAACTCCTTGTGGTTTAACCTGGGCATTCAAATCTTTCCCAAAAGCGCTAACCGCAACTCCCTGCTTGAGCAAAGATTCTAGGTTTAACTTCCAAAATATGTAACTCGAACCCTAGACCTTTTCTTGTCAAAGTTCCTTCTACAAACTTACTTGAAATGGTGTTCACGATAATACCTTAAAGTTTCAGTGTGAAAGTCTAAGTGGTTCAGTCTATATCTATATTTCTTCGTCGAGTGCCCGAAACACCTGAAAATGAACCTTCGACTCTTCCTTCCTTCTCCGACCCTATTTCTGGTGAGAACTCCCTTCCAAAGGCTCGATTTCAGAAACTAGACTCCCAAAGCTTTCCGACGGTACCAAGTTCGTCTGGTTTGCTCAAGAAAATCGTCTAAAATGAGCTCTTGAAGCTCTTTTCCCTTTTTATACTACCGTCCAGCCCTTTTGCATGAAATCTCCTTAAGCCACCTCACCCACTAGTGGAGATTAATGGTCGAGATTAAGCCATCCATCTGAGTAACTAAAAGAGAAGTTTAAAAGTTGATTGTTTCGAGCAAACTCGATCCTCGCTGGAGAATCTCGATGGAGAAGGGTCCTTACTCAATGGAAAATTCCATGGCTCTCTGTTGAATACTCGATGGGAAGGATTCGAAACTCAATGGGATACTCGGTGCTGGATGGCTCGCTCGATGCATGCTCCTTACTCGATCGCTTGTACTCGACGCGCGACCCCTCTTCGCTTACATTCGACGTTTGACCCCTTCCTCGATCACTTATACTCGACGCTTTACCCTTCCTCGATCACTTATACTCGACGCTCGATAGCATTTACTCGATGTCTACCTTGTACTCACTTGACGCTAATCACCCCTCAACACGACCAACACTTAAATCAAATTAATTTGGGATGAAACCTGATTTTTTTTTTTTTAATTTGAATTTTTACGTTTTATCTCTTCAAATCAAATTATGTCTGAGATAAGAGTTGAGGCTTTTCTCAAATTAAAAGTTTGGTCGTCCTCTATCACAAATTTTAGTTAAACTTGTGCACTAAATTCACAGTTTAATTAAACTGGGAGCATCGAAGTCAAGACCAAATTACTTGCATCTCGATGTCGGCTTTGTCTTTTTTCGAGATGTTAGGACACTGATTCTTGAAATCTTTACTCTCGTAACGTGTTATTACAATCTTTCTGAAAAGGAACTATATGATGAACAACTTCTTTATTAGACGGTAGGTATCAAACAAGGTTAATCGGTCGCTTACAAATGATCACCCGATCGCTTACCAAACGCTAAACGATCGTTTACAATCTCTACACGATCGCTCAGTATTACTAAATGATCGCTTACTAGATCCTCTGCGATCGCCCACAAACTCCTACACGATCGCTTAGCTATTACTAATACACGATTGCCTACCAGAACATATACGATCGACTACCCAATGCTGCACGATCGTTGAGCTTTACTACATGATCGCTTAATGGACGTAGACGATGAACAACACACTGCGATAGCTTCTTCACGACAGCGTCTTCCGAACTCCCACTCTCAAGAGCTCTTCTTCCTCACTTCTGATATTCAGACTTCCCTATCTCTCTTTCCGTTTCCTTTTCCTTTTAAACCTCCATTTCTCCTAACGGAATTGGAAGATATTCTTAACCAACTCAACCGCCTTTCCTCTATTCTTTCTTTCTTGATATTGCCATATAATTAGGGTCCTATCACAAGATTCATTCACCCATATCTATGTACAAATCTCGAAAAATGGGCATTTGCTAGAGGAGAAATTTAAGACCAATCATGGATCGCAACATCATTTACTAAATTTAAGACAAAATTTCAAAATCATCAGATTTGTGACCAATTAAGAATTGACATGTGTCCCAAATTGAAGTTGAAGACAAATTTTATGTTTTCGCCACAGGCATTGGATTGAGTACAATTAATTTCACCTAATTTGACGTTATAATTTGGATGTTGGTCCAAGTACACCCAAACATGAGTTTTAATTTGGGCCTAAAATTTCAAAATAGGCTCAAATTTAATTAATAGAACCCAAAGGCCAAATTTGAATTCAATTAATTAGGCCGAAAAACCAAGCTCATGAGCCAACTGAGCCCAAGCCCATATATAAATAGAGAAGCTCTTCTACTTCCAAAAGGTCAACAATTCTACATTCTGTGAGCAGAGAATTCATCAACACTCTCCTAAAACTTCTACTTCAAGAACGTTCGATGTTTTTCTTCCTCAAGTCAAGCACATTTATTCAACAAGAGAGAAATAAAGAATCAAATACTAGAGATCGAATCACATCACATCAAATCAACACCATCACACCAACTCAAGTTCAAGTCTAGGACATAAGTTTCTCTGAAAATACCTCATTAGAACAATCATAATTTGTGATAATATAGAAGGGATTTTTTTTTAAATGATAAAAAATAAAAATAAAAGGAAAGAATGAAATCTGCTTGCCAACACATTTCTTAAAAAGGAGAGAAAAAACAGAAAAGTGTGAGTAAAAAGTGCAGCAGCAACAAATGGAAAAGTTACCTAGCAAGTGGCAACAAAATGAAAATGATGAAGGGAACTATCACTTTCTTGGGTTGAAATGAGTTACAAAGAATCTATGCTGAACATGCTATTCTATAACGTCAAAACATGTCAAAAAAAAAAAAAACCTTTAATTTAAACAGAAAAATTAAAGAACTTTCTAGAAAGAATTGAAATTAATATCTTGTCCAAATAAGAATTTGAATTTCTATATATTACATAAAACATGTGCAATGGTACAGTAAAGAGATCTTTTCAACTAACAAGCTCTCAGTGGGATCAGGCAAAAACATGTTTGTCTTGGTCTAAAAGGTCTAGTCCAAGATGAGCACAACACAAGTTTTATTCCCCATGTATTTTTCAATAGAGACAATCTAAAAGGAAGAATTTTCCTATCAAACAATACATTTATGCATTCAATAAACATCAAGGGTTTCAATTTTACAGTCCCCCATTTTATGATTTACAGATACATAACCGAAAGAGGCATCGATTTTCACAAGCGAAACAGATCCATCGTGGCAAAATACAAAGACTCAATTAGCCTACTCCTGCCAATGTTATGGTATTTAATAAACAACCTTCATGTTTTAAAGAGGGACATACATTACGATATGTTACCATTATTTAAGTTAACTGCCCGTCTTCCCGAAGCAGGTGGGGCTGGTCAGTCAGCCTGCTAGAAATTTCTTGAGATGATTTGCGGAAATTCGTTATAGATGGATTCTTCGAATCACGCAGCGCTCAAACAGTTCTCCCAAGCACCATACTTAGAACAAAAGCTGCCACCGCCACTCTGCTGAGCATACTCAGAAACAACAGCACGTGCACAGACATCCCAAGTTCTTGCTATGTCCCCGAGCGACATCGGTTGTGAAAGGTTTCGCAAGGATATGCTAAATCTTGACTTGGCCTTTATTGAAAGGTCTTCATATTCCTTGCTGCAAAAAATTGATGATAGTAAGGATAATAGTCTGATAGGGACCATCGAAGCTGAAACGAATTTATCAAAATATAGTAATGGAGTTAAACAAAAAAATTACAGGGTTTTAAGCAAGAATCATAGACTCGAGTAGTAAAGTGAAAAGCAAGGCATTCACCAAAGAGAAGGAATGGACGGAAGATGATCAAATCACCCAACGTATCGTAAAAGTAAAATAAAAAAATTCAGAAAAAGGTGCAAGAGAATTCAGTTTTGCCAATTTTCAATCCCATTGCAAATTTGGGAGAATTCTTACCAACGACAGAATCTAGAGAAAATCCTAGGCATTCTATCTCTCCTAACAGTTTTCCAATTAACAGGAAGGGAAATACCCATAACAATCTTTTCCTCTAATCACCTTTGTACATATGTTAGATGCTAACTAATGTTTTAAAGCGTAAGGCATACTCTAAAGCGATGAGTCGCTTCATTGCCTCAAGGTGAGAAGCGATAAAAGGGTGTTGCTTGAATGAAGGGAGGCACACCCGATAAAATAATAAATAAATATCATTAGTAAAAATGTTCATGTAAAATAATTATACTCTACCTAAAATTATCAATAAAACTATTTAATCTCAACTAAAGTTTTTTAAGAAATATAGTAAGAAATAGTGGTTAATTAAAATAACCATTTCAAAGGTGAAGAAAAGAGACCAGAAACAACTTTAATAGATTGCACCTGGCAGTTTGGCTACCAGGTGGCAATTAATACAAACATACACCAAACACGTGAGTTGTGTATAATCCCATTTGAATTGGTACTTCTGTACTGGGGCTTGAAAATGTAAGAAAGGTAAAAAAGAGAAAAGGAGAAGATGAAAGATGATTAGAGCTGGTACGAGATTCAAGTTCTTCGATTCTTCTTCTCTGATTCTTCATGCCCTTTAATTCTTCTTCAACTGTTTAGATTCTTCTTCTCCTCCAACTCTTCTACTATAATTCTACATATTCTTTAAACATAGTTTTTCTTCCTCTTCAAACTCGAATTCTTATTTGAACTAAAGAAATAACAATGAAAAAGGGATGAATTGGGTAGGACTGATGATGAAAATGAATGGAATAACTAAGAGAGAAAAATAAAGAGGGGCATGGAGGCAACTGCCTACGCCGTTATGAACATGTTCATAGCGGCTGCATACGAGGCAAGCGCCTTACTGAAGGTGCTCGCCTTGGATGTATTTTACTTTTGTAAGTTACTGTGTAGTAACTTTCTTTTCCGGTTGTTAGTTGTTTGATTGACCAAGTATATAAGCTGATCATTTGGTTTAATGAAGGGCCGATGCTGTTCAGTTTTTAAGAAACTTCTCCTCCAACTTGTCTACACCAATAAAGTTACAGTATTTCAAGTGTAACACTACCAAAGTCTTATAACAGCATCTTCGGATGTAAAGATACAGTGGTGGACTAACGCCTAGTATACAACAGTATCCCTTTCTTTTATCATCTTTATCCTTTTTAGATATAAAAGAAAAAGCTAGTGTTGTAGACTAATGCTAGCAGGGCTTCTTTCCCGCTGTTGTGAAAGGAATGAACAAAAGTAAAGATAAGATAAAAAATTTGAGAAAGCCAATTCTTTTGTGGATTTTTGTCCTTTTTTTTTTTTAAATTGCTTTTATGCTGAATGATTAAGCTTTTTTGTTGAGGGGTATATCCACACATGAACAAGTGTGAACAATACCCTGAGATGAAGAAATGATCTAAGAATTGAATTGAAAGTCTCCAGAATTGTCGGTTCTAAGGACATGAATCGAACTTTGAAATTGAGTCAAAATCATAGAATAGAAGGATTGAAAGATAGTTGATGTTTCAGATTTATCCTTCATGAAATATGTCCATGTGAGTCTTATATGGTCATCAATAAAAGTTACTGTTATGGTATGTTTGAAGAGTTCACAAATTTCACACGGAAGATGACTCGACTTTTTATTCATGAATAAATGAGGAAATAATTTTTCAAGATATGAAAAATTTGGGAGACCGAGACAAAAGTGCCATGAACATAACTTCGCTTTCAGAAGGCAAAGATTTAAAACTGGAAGCAGACTCGGGAATGAGACTGACAAAACTGGAAGAAGACTCACAACTAAGGCTGGAAGACAAATTTGAAGGATGATTTTACTGTAAAAGATATTGATTACTAATTAATCAACAATGCAGTAAAATAAGTAACCACATTCATTTAATGAGTTTTGATTGGTAAAATTTTAATGAAATATTATTGAGTTATTCTAGTTAAATAATTAATTGAATTGATTTTGGTAAATTAATATCAACTAGTTTAAATAATTAACTACATTCAAAATAAAATGTAAATGAATGAGGGGGGAGAAAGAGAAAACTCACCCTTTTACAAGGGCATGGAATACCTCTTATGCATAGGCGAAGAGGATGCCTGGGAATACAGTATTCTCGTGTTCAACCCAGAATTCTCTTGTACCAAATGGCCTCCTCGACCATCTCTCTACAATTTTTTTCAATCATGATGTCTAGCCAAATCAAAACCATACCCATCAAAGAAACAAGTCCAGATAGCATAAGCTAAATCACAACTCCATAGCATATGATCAAGGTCCTCTATTGCCCTCCTACAAAGAATGCAACACCTTACACGACAACTCCATCAAGTTAGCACCTTCCTTGACACTCTGACTAAGGTATTAACCCTTCCCCTATAGAAAACCTACCGAACAAAAAACTTAACCTTTCATGGAAGTGGGGTACTTGGAGAGAGTCAAATAGTAGAATCTTTAATGGGGTTGAGAGGGAATCTTTTGTTGGAATTATATTCATCTTGATTGGGACCTTGGCTTCGGAAGATCAACGCTATCAGAGTGTGGGCAGCATTAATAGAGCTTATTGATCTTTGGCAAGTTCTGGTGTTTTCTCTACCCATTCGAGGTTCCACAAACTCACTGAAACTGAAACCACCCACAATCTTAATTCTCCATGGATTAAGATGATTTGGAATTTTGGTACCCGGTTAAACTCTTCCTTTGAAGTCTTGCCCACAGTAGTCTAAATACTCGTGAGAAAATGCAAAAGAAGTTTAGGAGTCTTTGTATGTCTCCATCGACTTGCTCTTTATGCCACAAAGATGTGGACTTCAACAATCACCTTTTGCTAAATTGTAATTCTGCTAGAAGAAGCTGGAAGCAACTCTTTAGAGCTTTTGGCATCAACCTCTGTCTTCCTAATAAATTCGAGTGGCTGGTGGAAGCTCTTAGAAGTTGGCACCTCAAAGGTAAAGCTAAAATTCGATGGGGTTGTGCTGCTCCTGCCCTTTTGTGGGAGCTTTGGAAAGAACAGAATTGAAGGATCTTCGAAAATACGTCCATTTATTTCTTTGATTTTTGTAACCTTGTTCAAATTACTTCAGTCTTTTTCGTTAGTATAGCCTTAATTAAATCCTCCACAATTGAGAGGCTCTGATTAATACGTTCTTATTTTAAGAAAAAAAATAAAGGAAACAAAACTTTACCTTTGTTTCCTATCATAAATAGAGAAGTACATGCCATTTTTCTTTCTCAAATCTCCATTAACTACCCTACAATCCAATTTGACTTGATCAAACTATAGGGTGCGATTGATAAAGCATTCACGAGAGAAGGTAGACAATTGCTTGGTCAATTTGTCATATGTATATCTTCAAAGAATCAATCTGCAATCTGACAGCCTACCTAGCCTATGCTTCCATCAAAACGTAGGCATGAGGATGCACAAATACCTAAGATGATGCAACTGGTTTGGGTTTTATGCCAAATCCATGATCAAACAAGAAAAATCCATCCCAAGAGTGAGAAAACTCTCCAGAACAAAGTCTTTTTTCAATATGACTTCAAAACCTTCTAAATACAACCCTAAAGTGGCTATACATAGCCTTACAAAAAATTAAGAAGTAATTAATTAAGCCTAAAATATGAATTAAACACTATAATCCAAATTAACAAATAGACTAAGACTACTATTAAATAAATCATACAAATTCTCTAACTCTAAGTATAAATCAGATTGATTAGAATTGTCCTAAAATCAAGGATGACTTTCAAATTTTATTCCAATATAATAAAGAAACTAAGTTTATCTTGGTCCAATAGTTTAAGCTCTTGGGTCTAGTCGTGATGTAGCATGGTATGAATGCAAAATATTATGAGTTCACACTTTTGCTAAGTCATTTTCTCTAAATTTTATATTAATAATTCATGCTGATAAGTCTAGGTGCGAGAACACATATTAAACAATTGTAATCACCATAGCCCTGTTAGTTTAAGCTTTTGAATCTACTAATGGTCTATTTGTTTATCCTTCCTAGTTAGATTAGAATTAAAATGGTACATATATTTGCAATTTTGTATAGGTTTATGAAATCATTTTTTTTATTTGATGCAAATAGCCTGCTACATATATACTTTATCTGTTCTGGGAAGAGGGGTTTGTGGAAGATAGAACTGAATTTGTTTAGAAAAGGAAAACAGATGACAAACAAAAAGCAGATCCCATGTACAAACCTGACTTCAACAGGAAACTTGTCTAGGAGTACCGGAGAACAATTTGGATAATTTGTAGGAACAAGTAACCGAAGAGGCTGAATTGGAGACTGCAAAATAGAAATGCACATGTAATAAAACAGATAAATGCAGACAATGAAGATCCCGATATGCAAGAAATATGCCCACCATTTGTGCAGAAGTGTACTGGGATTTTAAGCTGGGACTGAGAGCCACAGCACTAAAAGAACACTTGACAATTGTTCCTTCACTCCCATCAGCAGCAGCCGCTAAAGCACTTGGATCAACTACTTCATCACTGATTACAACCACAGTGTCAATAAGACGCTGGTTTATTTCCCTTATTTCTTCCAGAAGAACATGATTGGCCTGCAACAGGTAAAGATATATATATAAAACTAAAATAGTAAAGCAAATGATTTAAAACTAAAGTGAGCCGATACAAGTTCAAAACAGATAATATTGTGTTGATATTCTGACATAAAGATGACGAGCAAATTGCAAGAAGCCCTAAATGCTAAACGAGCCGGACATCTTAATACATCTATAAAATACATCACAAATTTATTGCTTTCTTCCTTCCTCCTCCCTCAAAAATATTCATAAAGTCTAAAAGTATTTTAGGACCTCATATTTGTTGCTTTGTTCCTTTCCTATTCAAGTCTCTTTAGCAAAAATATATTGCATGAAGCCAATAGCACTATAACTATCTAGGAACGAGTACATAATATATCTTGAAATTAATATTCTCCAACTACAAGACACTGGACCATGAAATAAAAAATAAAAGGGACAAAATTGTAGAGGGGGACTAAAATAATGCTGATATTTTTGTTTTAATATAAAAACTACACTGTAGTAAGTATATTGATATTCAACAACAATGTACGTGACTAACACTCCCCCCACCCAGAAAAGGAAAGAAAAACAAGGAGCAAAAGTCGTAGCAAAAAAGGTATATCAAGTTCAAAATGTCAAAGTAGGTTATAAAATTAGAAGAATATTGAGAAACATCTAATACAATAATATAACTTCCTAATGAAAAAGGAGAACTATATGGTGCTAAAAAGGTGGAGCATATGTGTGACCTCTAAACATAATTAGATAACTAATGATGAAGCTTATCTATTCTTCAACTTGTGGCTCTTAACCTATCTAAACTGGCCCCCATTCATCATCACCGCCACAAGTCCTTTACAAGCATATTTGGAAGTTTGCTTGCCAAGCGAGGTTTTTCTTTTTATTAAAAAAATATATATATTTCATTGATGAATGAAATCTCCAAAGAGTACAAAATAGGCCAATAAATGGGATTGCAAAAGATTCCACCAATTAGACACAAGGAAATTTAAATTGTAACTATTGAGGGGTTGTATATTTTTACACCAAAAAAGGATATTGAAAGTAGATGATTCAAGAACATCTTTTTTTTTAAATGGAAACGGACCTCTTCATTGAGATAATGAAATAAGTACGGAGTATATAATAATACAAAGAAGAGGCAAGAAAGCTAAAGCCAAGATGATTCAAGAACATCTCTAGGGGATCTTTCTTTTCCTTTCTTTTTCCTAAAATTTCTCTCTTCCCAAATCTTCCAAAGAATGGCTCTGATAATGCTGGCTCGTAAAAGCCATTTTGTTGCCTTAAAAGGGAGATAGATAGGCTTCAAAAAAGATGCCCTTGGTTCTACCTCTCTCCACCTTGGTACTACCTTTGCAAAAAAGACAATGAATCACAGAACCATATCTTTTTCCATTGCCAATTTTCTGCTAAAATATGGACTGAACTGTTCTCTGCTGGTTGGATTACTGTCCCCCCTCTGAAACACTAAATTGGATAAGGATGCTTTTTATTGATCACCCTTTCAAGGCTACTACAAGCTCATCTTTGGTCTTGCTTAATTAGGGCTGTTTGGTGGAAGATATGGGATGAAAGAAACAACAGAATTTTCCCGATGCTGGAGAGAACCTCGAGCTGGCTATTTTCAATGGGTTTTTTTTTTTTTTTTTTTTTTTTTTTTTTTTTTTTTTTTGTGTGTGTAAGAATTTACAACCTCTACAAAATAATGGTTTGAATTTCCTTTTTGCTAACTGGAAACAACTGCTGTATTCCCTGTAAATGGGCCTCTTTTGTATCCCTTAGGATATTTCATTCCATCAATTTGAAATTGCTTTTTGTCACCCCCCCCAAAAAAAAACAAAAAAACAAAAAAACAAAACCAATATCTAACTAAACTATTACAATGTTATTTCACCCTCATAGAACGTACAATATGTAAAATTTGTTATTACCTCAACCCTGGGCCTTTTGGCACTAGATGTTGCAGTTGACTCAAGATCAGATGTCTCAGCACCAGTCAACGGTTTAAAAACATCATTTATGCTGCCAGCTGATGAAACAACATTTAAGGGCATTGCACTCGTGTGGCGTCTCATCTTTTTGGTTCCATTTGGTCCATCGTGGGGAACAAAATTTCTTGCTTGCAGCCGACATTTTGTCATGGCAACCAGATCCTCCCCAACGGCAGCTCTCGACCCATTACCAGGGGCCGAGCCTGCTATCCTATCAATCATACTGACAACTGATCCAATGCCATTGACAGAGGAAATCAAAGCTTTAGGTGACATTGATTTAACCTGAAAACCATAGTAAGTTTACAAATGAAGAAACAATCAAGAAGAATACATAACAATTTAAACCACGAACAAATAAAATCACTCAAGGTTTTGGCTTACAGCTTTAATCAAACGTTCAAGAGGCTGCTCTGTAAAACTCGATTTGCCGGAAACGGTTGGTAATGCATTGGCACAAGCGCCCTCTGTACCACTAAACTCAGCTAGCAATGGTGAGGCAGATATCCCAGGGGTGCCAATGGCAAGAGATTGGGCTTGTGTTGCAGACACGCTAGTTTGTTGTCCCGCATTCCCAACATTTGTATGTGTTGAGACACCAGAAGTGGGTTTTTCAGATTCACCAGGCATTGGAGATGGAGCCATAGGCGTTGAAGGAGATGGTACAACAAAAGGGGAGCTTGCAGATTGCAAAGGTGTTCCAGTCTTAGTAATGGATGAAAGCAGACTTTGTTGATCGACTTGAGGAGAAGAATTTTGGGTGACTTGAGGGGATGCAGCTTGAAAGATTGGCGGAGAAATAGGAAATGAAGTTCCTGGTTTCATCTGCTGATGGGTATAAGCTGAGCGCTGAGTTGTTGGGACATGCTGAAACATCCCTGGCTTCACAGCAAGCCCCTGTCTCATTTTCAGTTCGCTAATCTCCATTTGATTAAGTTGTGACATTTGGTGCGCCTGCATTTGTGTGGGTAGCTGCTGCTTTCCTTGCTGATGTAGCTGTGACTGTTGCTGATGTAATTGTGGTTGCTGTTGCTGCGGGTGTTGCTGCTGTTGCTGCTGTTGCTGGTGCTGCAACACCTGCTGCTTCAGTCTCTGCTGCATTTGTTGTTTAAGCTGTTGTTGCGATTGCAGCATCTGTTGCGGATCCTGTTGTTTCAGATGTTGATGTTGAAGCATATTAGGATTTGATTGAAGAGAATTGATGTTTGGCTGCAGAGAGTTCACCCCATTTTGTGATGGCAAAGAACTATTATTTGCCCGTTGGGAATTGTTTGCAGGATTCTGTTGCAAAGACCCAACAGCAACCTGCTGCAATGAGCTCAGTGAATTACCTTGTCCTGATTCCAAACTGGAACCAGGCTGCATTGGGATCGTCATGTTTTGTTGTGCTGCTGATCCTGAAAAAGTTGGAAGAGAATTATGCTGCATATTGTTCATATTGTTCTGCTGCACTGGAGCCACAGAACCTTGCATGTTTGCAGAATGCAGTTGGGAATTAATTTGATTTTCAGGAGACTGTAACGGGGTCATCTGTGATTGTGACTGCTGTATGGATTGCATGTGAGAGGGAGGATGTTGTCCCGGCGGTAGTGTAGAGATTCGATTCCTTGGCCTATTGGAATTTAAAAAACTAACAATCTGCTTCTCATAATGGCCTATCTTATCTTTCAATTCAAGTGTGATATTATTTTTTGAAACCTGTAAGAATGTCAAAAGGCGTTCCAAAATGCCCTTAAATGCCTTCAATTTATTTAGCTGCTCTATCTTTGGTTGTTGTGGAAGACTTTCAAACTGGGCAATAAAATATCAAATTACGCAATATCAGTGCATACTAATAGAGGGAATGAGAGAAACTACAATGCGAGTGAAAGTGTAGGATATTCGACAGCTGAAGTGGAAAACATTTTTGCAATGCATGTAGATATATTAGGAGTGTCATTCAAACCGCAAAAACCGAACTGAACCAAACCGAAAACTCAGTGAAATCGAAAAATACAGTTTGATCCGGTTTGAAGAAATTTTGAAACCAAATTAATTCGATTCGGTTCGGTTTCAATTTCAAAAACCGAATTAATCCGGTTCGGTTCTGTTTCAATTTCGAAAACCGAATTTGAAACCGAACCAAGCCGTTTTTAACTAATATATATTTTATTTATTTATATATTTATATATTTAAAAAAAGAGTAAAACTGGATTTAAAACTTTTTAATTTAAAGAACAAAACCGAACCAAACCGAACCGTTTTATAATTAAAAAAATATATAACATAGATTTTTTAAAAATTCCAAAACCGAATTTAAAACCAAACCGAACCGCATACATGCGGTGCGGTTCGATTCGGTTCCACATATTAGAAAAATCGGTTCGGTCCGGTGACCACCAAACCGTTTCCACCCCTAAGATATATGAACAAAAGGTGATAGATCAATGAAGTCATCCCTCAATGAAGATTAAGCTACTACCACAATCAATAATATCAAAAGTCAAATGCTCTAGGATATACATGTAGAATCACATACCTGATGCACTTTAGGAAGAATTTTATGGTACATTTCTTTCAATTCAAAAAAGTACAAGTCCTTCATAGCTTTAATCTACAAAAAAGGAGGAGAAGAAGAAGATGGAGAAAGAAGAAGTTAAACAACATTTTTAAGAATTTGAAAAAAAATACATATCCTAAAGAAAGTAGAGTCGCCCTTGACAAAAATAAATAAATAAATAATCCCCACATTAAAGCGCCTTATCAGACACAATCTTCCAATTAATCAAACAGGTAACACCCTCCTATATCACACCTTTTGACAAAAGATACCTAAGAAACTCAATCCTCTAACACTTGGACGCCTCAAACACATAAATAAGTAATTAGGAAAGTTAAAGCGTAACAAAGAAAGCAGGATGATCCCACCTCCATTAAACTATGCTTTGATGGCTTTAGAAACAATACTCTCCAAAACCAGATTCTAAAACATCAAACATGAACTTCCAAGCAGTTGGAAGACTAAATAATCAACGGTCAAAGACCAAACAACTACTTTAAAACCAAAGTCCTCAGCCACACTGCTGACTTCTTAATCAATGCAGTCTTCATCGATGCAACCAATTAATACCCACAATCATGGATCTAGTCTCATTCACCTTAGGCCCAAATGTCTTTTCAAAGATATAAATGATTTTGAAGAAATTGTTGATCCTCCCTACTCAAATATTGAGAAAACAAGAGTATCGTCAGCAATTATATAAATATTAAACCCTTTCTCAAGAAGGCACCCAAAGCAACTGGCCACTACCAGTCCCAATAAGACAGAGAACAATCAAGACCACGTTCAGAGGGATATCCTCCAACCACATGTCTTCCCAAAAGTAAGTACGAGACCATTACCCTCAATACAATTAAGGAATTGAGAAAAAAAAAGGGAGATTATCGGAAATGTCCTTGAAAGAATTTCTAGTAATACTTCTTATTGCCCCTTTCGTGCGCCAAGTAAACAGATTGGGACCATATTTGTGAATGGAATGTTGGACGCGATAATCAAAGTAATCCAGCTAGTTAATTGGGAAAAATCAGCGCGTTGTATGGCATTAATGTGGATGATGAAAATTTGTCTACTTCTCCACGTCTTCATAGTAGGTTGAAACATTGCCTTTTTATATCTTGGCCTTCCTCTGGGTGGATTCCCTAAGAAAATTTCGTTTTGGCAGCCTATTGACAAAATTCAGAAGAGATTAGACCGATGGGAACCCTTCAATTTATCCCATGGAGGAAGACTTACTGTGAAGCATGGTCTTGGAAGTGTTTGGAGGCTTAAAATATAGAAACTTGGAACTATTGGCTAAATGGGGTGGAGGTTATCTCAGAGGTCCGGTTCGCTCAGGTGAGACCCAGTTGGAAAATTTGGTACGAGTCTTTCAAACCCCATGGATTAGCATTTCTAAAGTTTGGTTTCAAGTCGAAGTCTTTGCTATTCTTAAACTTGGTGATGGTAAAAGAATCTCTTTATGGGAAAGATTCTTGGCTTGACAATTCTTTTTAATAGAATCTATTCATAGAGAAAAAAATGAAATAATACAAGGCGTAAAAAAAAAGAAGTCCACAAAAAGCACCCCACTAAAGAAAGTATTTCCAACTAAGTAAGATGTTGCCTAGGGAATAATTACAAAAGAAGGTTCAAAACCGACACCCAAAGCAAAACATGAAACCTCACCAATGACCAAACCTCACTCAACCTGTTCAAACCTCTGAAAACTCTACTGTTCCTCTCCTCCAGATATCCCACAACAAAGCGCACACCCCACAAAACCACAAAAAAAGAAAAAAGCCCTTCCTCTCTGAAAGGCGAATGGAAAAGGAACTCCCGATCATTGCACAAATGTTCCTCTGGCCACCTACCTAAACATCAAACTCCCGCAAGAAACAAATCCACACAGACCTCGTACAGGACAGCCCCAAAGAAGGTGATTCAGGTCTTCCTCCGCCTTCCGGTACAGCAAAAAGGACCCACTAACGAAATCATCTTCCCAACAAGTCTATCCAAAGTATTCACACGGTCTAGCAAAATATGCTAGGTAAAGAACTTGGTTTTCTTTGATATATTAATCCTCCAAACCACATCAAAGACCGACTCATTAATAGGAGAAAGATCCAACGACAAGTGAATAATTACAACTAAGTAAGATATTGCCTAGTGAATAATTACAAGAAGTCTTCGAAACTGAAGTCAAAGAAACATGGAACCTCACCAAGGACCAAACCTCACCAAGGTCCCTATACCCACCTCGAAACACTTTATTGTTCCTCTCCCCCAAATATCCCACAACAAAGCACACGCCCCCAAGAACCACAAAAAACGACCTTTATTTTTTAAAGATGGGCGGAGAAGAAACTCCCCAATCATCAAACGAATGTCCCTGTAGCGAGCAAGCACAAATCAAACTTCTGAAAGAAATAATTTCACACAAACATCACAAGTTGACATTCTCAGAGAAGGTGATCTAGATTTTCCTCCGCCTTCCAATAAAAGATACAACAAAAAGGACCCATTAACGAAGACATCTTTCTCGAGAGCCTATCCATCGTGTTCACACGACCGAGCAAACTTGCCAAGAAAATAACTTGACTTTCTTTGGAATCTTAATCCTCCACAAAACATCAAAAACCAACTCCACATTAGGTGAAGGATCAAATAAAATCCTAAAGAAAATTTAGAAAAGATGGGAAAATTATTTCAGTATCAAAGGAGGAAGAGTAAGGGCAATATGGGAAAATTTAGAAAAGATGAATGTGCTTCGGTTGAGAAGGTGGGGACCACGCCGACTGGGGACCCTTAGTTAGTTAGGGAATTTGTGATATGTTAAAAGGGAAGAGGAGAGAACGGGGAGGTTTGTGAATATTTTGTAGTTGTGTGATTGAGTAGAGTTTTCCTTTCATCTGTGAGGGAAAGCAGTAGAACTATCTTTACTTTTGGCATATTTACTCTTTCAGTTCTTGAATTCAATAAAACTCCATTCCCAGTTTGGTATTCTATCAGAAAAGCCCATAAAATGGAGATTTTTTCTTGAAATATTTTCTAGCAAAAGTTAGTGAAAAATGAAGATTTTGTTCTCTAAAGATCCTCCAAATTTGGAGGAATTAAAAGTAAAATTGTTAAAGAAATGTGGTGGTATTCCATTGATTGCTAAGATGATGGGAGAGACTCAATTAAAAATTTCAAGACAGAGTAAAAATACAGATCAACAACAGAAAGAAGAAGAAAAAGAAGATGATGATGGTGAAATTCATAGAGAAAAATTAAGAATCAAAGGCTTTGATTTCTCTTTGGTTTCTCATTTTATATAATCATATTTTTGCAAGAAATATAGTAGGTTAATTGTTGTTCATTACCAAAGAAAGAACGAAAGAAAAACAAGTCTTTAGGTTAAATGAAACCCACACATAACCTAAAGACTCGGTCTTTACAGATGTAGCCACCTGTAGGATGGAATTAAGACTCAAATCACTGGACTTTTAGTTATAGAGTATTTTCCCCAAAGCTTACTACTCAAAAGTGACCCCTTATCTACGTGATAGCCAAATCTTTTGCTTACTGTTGAAATTAGGGTTTTGCACTCTAGGGGCAATTTTGTCTTTTTTATTGTACCCTAGGGCTTCCCTGTTCTCTATTTAAGCTGTTGGTCTGTTGTATTTCTTTGTATCAGTTTTCTAATAAGAATCCCCTTATCCCGTGGTTTTTTTCCCTAATTAGGGTTTTCCACGTAAAATCTTGGTGTGTTATTTTTCCTTTCCCTACTCTATTTTTCATCATGGTATCAGAGCATGGAGACGAAACCCTGGCCACCATCAAGGAAAATCCAACAGGAGAATCCCAAACCAATAACCCAGATATAACCAGTATTATCCAAAAAGCCATTGACAGGTACTTCCAAACCCCCTTCTTCCCCACTTTCGTGAAGACCAGTCGTCGTCACCGGCTTCTTTGCAGACGGAATAACCCGCCGCCAGACCGAGCAACCGGTGACTAGCGAACCAGCAGCTATCCATCTGGTCCGACCGCGCGCAAATGAAGACGACCATCTGGTTCGAACGTGCGCAGACGAGGGCGACCAGCGACCGGCTACATGAAATCTGTCCGGCCGATCTCAGACGCTGCCGACCGATGCCGACCAGCCCCAATCTGCTATACCCAGCGCCGACCGGTCCAGATCCATGATGCCCAACGCCGACCAGTCCAGTTCCCGTCCGTTGGGGTTGCCGCCAGCCTTCTCCTCTCAGATCGGCATCTCATCTCAACCTCTGCCGCACCAAAGGACATATGGAAGAAGTATGGGTATTTTCCAACCAGGTATGAGCAACCGAATGGAGCAGTTTTTGCCGATCATGGATGAGTTTGGAGAGGGTGAGTCTTCATCATACCACCAAGACCAAGGAAATATAATCCAAGATCAAGTTACCCAGTTGCAGTTGCAGATTAAACGACAGAACGAGATGTTTCAACAACAGCTTGTTGCTACTGGGGAAGCCCTGGGATCGACATCCAAAATCCAACCAGATCTAAACCCATACCCTGAAAACTCAGTAACTTCGTTCCTTACTTACCCCTTAAATTTATGTGCTGGAACTATAGGCAATTCTTCTGGAATTATTATGGGAGAAAAGTTGAATGGTGATAATTACTTCTCTTGGTCCCAATCTATTAAAATGGCCCTTGAGGGCCGTCACAAATTTGGATATCTGACAGGTGAAATACCAAAACCAAGAATCGGTGATCCCTAAGAGCGAATGTGGAAAGGAGAGGATTCTTTGTTGAGATCGATTTTGATTGGAAGTATGGAACCTCAGGTTGAAAAACCTATATTGTATGCAGCTACAGCCTGTGATATTTGGGAGGCAGCCCAGAAACTCTACTCCAGGAGACAGAATGCCTCTCGATTATATACTCTACGTAGGCAGGTCCATGAATGCAAACAGGGAACGATGGACGTTACTGCTAACTTTAACAAGCTGTCTCTGTTGTGGCAAGAGATGGATTTGTGCCGTGAAATGATTTGGAACTGTCCTTGTGGAGGAGTGTTACATTATCGGTTTGAAGAAACGGATCGCATGTATGACTTTCTTGCAGGACTCAACTCTAAATTTGATACAGTGCGAAGTCATATATTGTGGACCAGACCTATACCATCCCTAATGGAAGTCTGTTCTGAAGTTCGCCTGAAAGAAGATAGGTCGAGGGCCATGAACAGTACACCTGTAACACCAACAAATTCTGCTGTTTTCAAAACATCAGGCCCTGTCCAAGATAAACAGAACAATAAGCCGGCCCTAGTGTGTGAACATTGCAAAAAACCCTGTCACACTAAAGATCAGTGCTGGAAACTTCACGGCCGACCGCCAAATGGTAAGAAACGACAGCCAAGCTGGGCTCTTGTAGGTGAATCTGTTACCGGAGATACTCAGACTCAGAACCAGGAAACTACTCAGAGCACTACTACTACAGTGGGTGTAAGTGCAATCGCTCATACAGGTACTTTTCACTCCTTTGGCCTTGTGAGTATAACTAGTAATAAACCGTGGATATTAGACTCAAGAGCCACAAATCACTTAACTGGCTCTTCTAATCAATTTTTATCTTATCAACCTGGTGCTGGAAATGAAAGAATCAGAATTGCAGATGGGTCCTTTGCCCCCGTTGCTGGAAAAGGACAGGTGTCACCCTTTGCCGACTTAATACTCCAAGATGTTACATGTGCCAAAAGTGTCTTACAATCTGTTATCTATTAGTAAAACTTACCAGAGATTTGAGGTGTCGTGTTATCTTCTCACCTGATGATGTTGTTTTTCAGGATCTGAACTCAGGGATGACGATTGGCACTGCCCGACATGACAGGGGACTCTATTTCCTCACTAAAGAAGCTTCCTTTAGGATATGTGATAGGACTAGTTTGTTTTCTTCCCATTTTTCTGTTTCTGAAACTGATTATATGTTATGGCATTATTGCCTTGGCCATCCTAATTTCCAATATATGAATTATTTGTTTCCTCGTCTTTTTCGCAACATTAATATTTCTAAATTGAAATGCGTTGTGTGTGTCCAGGCCAAACAACCTCGTGTTTCTTTCTCTTCTAAGCCCTATAAGCCCTCTAAACCGTTTACTCTATTCCATAGCGATGTTTGGGATCCTTCACCAGTCACTACCATAACTGGGAAGCGTTGGTTTATAACCTTTATTGATGATCATACTCGACTAACCTGGGTTTTCCTTCTGACAGATAAGTCAAAAGTCACTTCAGTTTTCCAACAATTTTACAATTCTATAGAAACCCAGTTCAACGCCAAAATCATTATTCTCCGGAGTGATAATGGTCGAGAATACCTTAGTAACGCCTTACGCGAATTCCTTGTCTCCAAAGGTGTTGTCCATCAGAGTTCCTGGGCGTACACTCCTCAACAAAATGGAGTGGCCGAACGGAAAAACCGTCACCTTGTTGAAGTTGCCCGCTCACTTATGTTGTCAACTTCTCTTCCCTCTTATTTGTGGGGTGATGCTATCTTGACAGCAGCCTATCTAATAAACCGCATGTCATCCCAGGCCCTAAAATTCCAAACCCCCTTAGATTTCTTCAAAAAGTCTTACCCAAATTCCAGACTTCTTTCTGATGTACCCCTTCGTGTCTTTGGCTGTGTGGTGTTCGTCCATACACACGGACCTAACCGTACCAAGTTTACCCCTTGAGCACAAAAATGCGTTTTTGTAGGGTACCATCTACATCAGTGTGGGTACAAGTGTTATCACCCACCCCCCTTTCCAGAAAATACTTTGCTGTCTCTATGGATGTGACATTCTTTGAAAACCATCCATTCTTTCCCAATGGTTCTCTTCAGGGGGAGCATTCCAATGAAGAAATCAATTGGGGTCCCAGCCTTTCTGCCTTACCTGAACCTGAACCCATCCTTGATGTCAGTATCAATACTAATGCACCTATCCTCCCAACCAAACAAGTCCCTTGGATCACATACTATAGGAAGAATCTCAGGAAGGAAATAGCGCCGCCTGTTATCTCTCCGACTCCAGTTCATGAGTCTGAACAGAGATCAGTTCCAAGTACTAGTAGTCCTATCCCTGATCATGATAATAAATGTGATAAAACTGATGTTGATGACATTGTTATTTCAGACGATGATACCTCAGAAATTAACCGATTGAAGGCAAAGATCGCTGAGGAATTCGAGATCAAGGACCTTGGAAAACTAAGATACTTCCTTGGAATGGAAGTAGCTCGATCGAGAGAAGGAATTTCAGTTTCCCAACGGAAGTATACTCTGGACTTGCTTAAGGAAACAGGTATGACGGGCTGCAAACCAGTTGATACCCTTATAAAAGCAAATGCAAAGTTAAGTAATATGAGTAAAGATGTTCCAGTAAGCAAAGAAAAGATATCAGCGACTTGATGGGAAATTAATATATGTATCTCATACTAGACCTGACATCACTTATGCAGTGAGTATGGTAAGTCAATTCATGCAGTCTCCATACGAAGAACACATGAGGGCAGTAGAGCGCATTTTGAGATATCTGAAAACCTCTCCAGGGAAAGACTTGATGTTCAAAAAAACTGAAAAGCGATGCATCGAAGCTTACACAGATGCTGATTGGGCAGGATCTGTAGTAGACAGAAAATCAACATCAGGGTATTGTACCTTTGTGTGGGGCAACCTTATTACATGGAGAAGCAAAAAGCAAGGTGTCGTTGCCAGAAGTAGTGCCGAGGCAGAATACAAGACCATGAGTCTGGGAATCTGTGAAGAGATCTGGCTTGAAAAAGTTTTGAAAGGCCTTGATCAAGAGCATAACGGTCCAATGAAACTCTACTGTGATAATATAGCGGCCATAAGCATAGCAAATAACCCTGTTCAACATGACAGAACAAAGCATGTGGAGATTGATCGGCATTTTATCAAGGAAAGACTTGATAGTGGCAACATTTGTGTTCCTTATATTCCTTCCAATCAACAGATTGCAGATGTCCTAACAAAGGGACTACCTAGACAGATGTTTGACGCATGTGCGAGCAAGTTGGGTCTTATTGACATCTACGCCCCAACTTGAGGGGGAGTGTTGAAATTAGGGTTTTGCACTCTAGGGGCAATTTTGTCTTTTTCATTGTACCCTAGGGCTTCCCTGTTCTCTATTTAAGCTGTTGGTCTGTTGTATTTCTTTGTATTAGTTTTCTATAAGAATCCCCTTATCCTGTGGTTTTTCTCCCTAATTAGGGTTTTCCACGTAAAATCTTGGTGTGCTATTTTCCTTTCCCTACTCTATTTTTCATCACTTACATTAGGAGTCTTTTGTATTATTAATATAAAATAATAAAAATAAATCAAGTTAAACAGCCTGCTTGGTAGTAAAACTATCCCACAAAGAATAGTAAAGCCAACATTTACAATTTGTACCACCTCTAATAATATTGCAAATTGAGTGAACTTCTTTTGAACTTGAAAAGAGTACAGAAAACTTTATTGAAGAGAGATCAAATGTTAGCTTAGTACCTTCTGATAAATCTCCTCTTGCCAATCACCACCATTGGCCTGTCCTGTCTGAGCCGTGGAATCTAAAGATGCTACATAAATGAAATAAAGGTCAGTAGATAAGGAAAATATGTGTAGGAGGGATATAAGTGAAGTGCAGCATAGAGATAGACGCTCCCTAGTAATAAATTCAGCCCAGAGTAGAATGTCCAAAGGTTAAACAGAAAACCGGCCCGGGGGGGTTGGTGACACCACCAAAACCACTGCTACCAATAAGAACAAAAACACATGGAAACAGAAGGTAAAAGGTAAAATGCTAAAAGAAGCTAAGAAGCTAAGTATTTGTTATAATTACTTCTGTATTGCTTTTGTAAAAGAAAACTAAGCTTTTCAATCTTCTCTTCTGTATATGAGTTTAAATAACCATGAACTACTACTCTAGAAAAAGAATCCACTACTACTCTAGAAAAAGAATCCTAGCAGGGGGCTCTTTCTTCGTCAGTATGCTTTTAGTCTCTCGACAGAGAAAGCATCGACCATCTCTTTCCTTACTGTAGGTTTATTGCTGAGGGTCAGTCTTATACATTGGATTATTCAACTTATCCTTATGCCTTCCCAATTACATTGAAGACTACTTATATGAAGTGCTTAGGAGCTGGTGGTTGAAAGGAAAAGCTTAATTCTTTAGAAGTGTACGGTTAGCTTCTGTCTTCTGATAGCTTCTTTAGTTGGACAGAATTCAGAAACAAAGGAGTTTTCCACAACAGAAGAAATCTACAGATAATATAAAGAGGTAGGCTGCAATCCACATTTATCATAAAGAATGGGACAAAGAATGATATTGTTAGCATCAAAAGTTCAAAATGCAAGGCTCTATTGTTAGCAAAATTTTTGCATAAAAACCCAAAGAAACAACAAACTATACAAATTTCACTCATACTCATTATAATAGGAACTCTATAAACTTGAGGAAAAACCAAATTACACACTGACCATAAATATTACATGAATAACTTCACCATGAAATTTAAGAAAGTTGAAGCATGCATTAATCTCAAGGATAAAATTTAATTTGGAAGAGACATTTTATTGATAAAAAATTACAAAAAGTGAAGCTTCAAGAACAAAATCGAGGGACATTAAAATAACGAATTGTGTAAAAACTCATTATTTTCATTTAATTTTCAAGAAACTCCATGGCTCCACCTCTCAAAAATCGAGTCTATGCGACTGTTCTTTCCCTCCTGGTTTTTCCCATTTCTCATTTCAGACACCTCATGTTTTCAACAAGGTCAGTAGCATTTAGCTAACGTTGATAGTATCTTACTGGTTTGATCATTCAATAATTAATGATAAGGCTCTAAAAATATAACAAAGCAAGAAAACATACTTGACGATGTCTCTGGAAGAGCTCTTTGTGAATGAAACAACTGCTTTTGCTGATCCATTACATTTTGTGATTGAAGCAAGGAGCCTGGTGCTTGACCTCCAACTTGAAGCCTTTGTTGGAGCTCGTGCGACATTGCATTTGGCGGCGGCGGCTGCTGCTGCTGCTGTAAAGGTACCTGTTGTGGAACTTGTGTGGACTGCAATGGAATCTGTGACATCAGCTGTTGGGATGACTGAAGTTGTCCTTGCTGACCTTGCGTTGACAATAAATTTGATGTATTTTGTGCAGGTTGCTGCTGCATTTGAACCTTGTTCTGTTGCAGCATATGCATGGAGTGCTGATTTGATTGCATGTTTGAGTTACCCGACTGAGTTCCATGCATTTGCTGCTGTAGTCCAGAAACATTACTTTGAGGTCCTAACTGCTGCTGCTGCAAATTTGATAGGTTGCTTTGCTGAGCCATGAGCTGCTGCTGCTGCGATGGCGAAGACTGCATGTTTGACAGATTGCTCTGCTGCCCGTGCGACCTTGATTGTTGAGGCAGCTGTTGCTGCATGTCCCCAACACTGTTTTGCTGCCCGATTAATGAACTCTGCTGCATGTTTGAAGAATTTGTTTGTTGACTAATTAGCTGTTGCTGCTGCTGTGAAGGCAAGCTCGTCTGCTGTGATATTGTAGGCTGCTGATGCATGACAGTATGTTGTTGGGACTGTGGTTGCTGCCTAAGAACTGGCTGTGGAGGCTGCTGAAGCATGGATTGAGTGGGCTGTTGAATGGGAGATTGCTGGTTTTGCTGAAGATTAGAGAGCGAAGGTTGCATCATAGAAGGTTGCATGACAGATTGCTGAGACAATTGCAGTTGATTTGGTTGTATTAGATTTTGTTGCTGTTGTGGGATGTGAGGCTGCATAAGTGGGTGTGATATACCTCCCTGCTGATACTTCTGCTTTATCATCTGTTGCATCTGTTGTTGCTGATATAGAAGCTGTTGCTGCTGCTGGGTTTGTGGCTGCTGTTGTTGTTGTTGTTGGGGAACTACTTGTCTTCCTTGTAGTGGCCTCTGAGAGTTGGTAAATACGTTGGAAGGAACCCCTTGGCCCATAGCATTTCCAACAGAATTCTGTGGAACTCCAGATACATTTTGCATGCTTGGATTCTGACCAACCATGTTTGACATTGAAGATGAAGCTAATCCGGCGACAGGAGGTACTGCAGAAGATAAGCTAGATGAACTCTGAGAAACAATGTTATTTTGGATATTCTGGGAGAGTATTTGCTGGCGTGACTGAGGCTGATTGGATGACTGAGGAACAGAAACTGACTGCCCTGGGTTAAGAACTTGAGACTGCATGCTTTGTGATGCTGTTTACAACATAATACACAACGTCAAGTCAAATAAAATGCCTTATGTTAAGTGAGATTTGAGAAATGATTACACTATCCATGAACAGAGAATTATTAAAATAAAAAAAAAATAATAAATAAAAAAAGAATTAAAAAAATTTAAAACGAAAACCCTCCCTAACAAGAAATTCATTCACAAATTGACTTAGAAAGTGTTGGTGAAATTTTCATCACGTACAACATAGTGGCAAATTGTCTGTTGATGACTTACCAGAATCCAGAGGCTTATTGCTAGGCACCATAGGATTGGATGGTAATGAAGTTCCCATATGGGGCTGAGATTTGGTTTCCATAGTAAGCATCTTCAGAGATATTTTCCTTAGGTAATCTGACTGAAATCAGAGATTAAAAATAGAATTAGTGAGGGTACCCACTCAAGAGATCACTAAAACAAAGTTGTGTTTAGTGCAAGAACACATAACATAACAAAACAGAATTTATACTTGTAAGTCCACATGTAAAAGTCACTATTATATACATATATATACATATAGAGAAAGAAACTGTGATTTCAATGAGAGAAATGAAAGAATATACATGGGCACACAAAAACAATCAAGCCCCAACAAAAGATAAAAAGGAGTAGGTTTGTTACACAACAAAATCTTAGGTAGAAAATCAAATGGAATCTTATTGTTATTAGAATATGGGCTAAACATAAATTACAATAATCCTTGATTTAAACTACAACAAAGTGAGCAGGAATACCTGACTCGTAGCAGCAGTATAAATCTTTTCCTCAAACCTTACAGCAATCTTTCGTAGCTCACTCAATCCCTCTTGACCAGAAACAGGAAGGTGCCTCTTCAGTGTCTCCATTCTAACATAAAAATGGAAAACATAATGGCTAACTAGTTTATTAAATGCAAAAGCACGAGAAGCTGTTCTGGAAAAGAAAACCACAATAGCAATCTATGTCCATGATTCAAAATATTAGATACTCAGAAGGAATGTATTTTAAGACGGTCCAAATAAATTCAGCAAGATCCATACTGCAACAAATAGCAGCTCATCCTTCTTGATAAAGAAAAGGATAATACTTGAAGAAACAGAAAGGAACCTCCTCCACAAAACCTAACGTACTATATTTTCAATCCAGGGATGGGAAAATCAACACGGGCAGTTTTAACACATTACGTTCTGGAAAAAGTTCGCATCTATCAGTCACGCAGAAAATCTAAGAAAATGTTAAAGAAGAAATAAGAAAAAGGTCGAAGACAGTCCTATATTTACAAAGTTCTGCTAACTGTTTTTTTGTTTTTCAAAAAAGTTCTGCTGTTCATGGTTTAATTCACAAAACAATGGCAGAGTAACTAAACAACCTACAAGAATCGGGCTGCAAGAAAAATGTAAGAAATCATACATTTTGTTGACAATTCGTTGTCGAGAATCGGGCTGCAATTGAGACCTCCAGTCCCCGGCCTCAATTCCGGGTTCTGCACCTTGAGTAGGTCTCCAATTATTCGCATCCATTCAAAAGTTCCCAAACAATCTAAGAAAAGAGTGTGTCGAAATCCCCAAAACAGAAAGTGGGCTGGTCTCAACGATGGCCAGAATCGATTCGGCAATTGTTTGGAAGCTGATTACAGGAAAGTATCTGAGGCAGCGGATAGGGTGGCTGTGCAAGCAGTAAAAGTTAGAGAGAGAAAGAACAACGAAAGAGAGAGAGAGCAACGTCGAACTGACCACAGGCGGTGGCGACCGTGGCGGTTGTCAATCCGACAG
The DNA here is from genome assembly GCF_027475165.1 of Benincasa hispida. Classification (NCBI taxonomy): domain Eukaryota; kingdom Viridiplantae; phylum Streptophyta; class Magnoliopsida; order Cucurbitales; family Cucurbitaceae; genus Benincasa; species Benincasa hispida. Next base: position 8,734,305 of record NC_143482.1, on the reverse strand, counting down.
CGGCAACACATCAGACACTCCCAGTGGTCAGTAGTGGTGTGGCATTTGGCTTCGACGAGCGAGATCAGAAGGAGAGAAAAACGAACCCACCGGCAGCGGATGTTGTCGACAACGGCGCGAACGAGGGTGGCGGTCTCGATAACGGTTACGTGCGTGAGAAAGGAAAAGGGAAACAGAAATTGATTTTTTTTTGCCATCTCTTATATATATAAATATATAAAATATAATCTTCCCAAATTTTATCTTTCCCATTTTCAATTTTGAAATCCTCCCAATTTCATAAATCTTTTATCCAACTTAAATCCAAAAAAGTTTCTGAATATCTAATTGAATTCAAGCTAACTCCAAATCCAACTCCAATTTTCACTTGAAAGTTCAGAGCATTATATTATAAACCCGATAGGAACTTTTAGGTAGCGTCGTAGTGCTCTGAAGAATTATTGTCTGATAATGAAATATAAAGAAGACTCAACAAGTGGAAATTAATATTAATTGAGGAGTAAGCAACAATGCAAGGACTTGAACACAAAACCTCTCTCAAGATTGTGCCTCTTTTGGGTTCACCATTTTTGATCTGATCTCGATTTCTTTTTATTAGACTGAATATTTGTTTGGACTTTAGGGGCCGTTCGGATTGAGGTTTTCTCAATGCCCAGGAATTAAGGATGTCTGGGAATAAAATTACTGATGACTATGTTTGGTTGTGCATGGAAAAACAATGTCTGGGAATAGTATGGGGAATTAAAAAAAAAAAAATGAGATTGTGAAAACAAGTTCATGAGGGTTTATGCCCAAAGTGGACAATATCATACCATTGTGGAGATAGTTTAAGGGTATTGTCCCTATCAAACATTTGTTGAAATGTCTTGAATCTGTTTGTTGGCGCTTCGAACAACCAAGTACGGGGGTGTAGTGCGCTATATAAACTCTCTAACCCTAGAGGCGCCGTTATGATGTAATTTTCTGAAAACATTCTTTCTAATAATACTGTTCTCCCTCTGCCTGTGGACGTAGCTAACACACTGTTAGTGAACCACGTATATCTGTGTGTCGATCTTCTTTATCTCTACGTTCCCTATTTTTGTGTTCTTTAATTGTCGATTTCGTAACAATACGATCGCTTAAATTATCTACACGATCGCTGAGCTCCGCTACATGATTGTTTACAAAATACTATTCGATCGCTTAAATTATCTACACAATCGCTGAGCTTTGCTACACGATCGCTGAGTAATAAAACGCTATACGATCGCCTACCCAATGCTATACGATTACTACCAAATGTTATACGATCGCTTACCAAATGCTACACGATTGCTGAGCTCGGCTACACAATCGTTTAGCTCTGCTACATAATCGCTGAGTAACAAAATGCTATATGATCGCCTACCCAATGCCATACGATCGCCTACCAAATGCTATACGATCGCTTACCAAATGCTACACGTTCGCTGAGTAATAAAATGTTATACGATCGCCTACCCAATGCTATACGATCGTCTACCCAATTCTATACGATCGTCTACCCAATTCTATACGATCGTTTACCAAATGCTACACGATCGCTTACCAAATGCTACACGATTGCTGAGTAACAAAATGTTATACGATCGCCTACCCAATGTTATACGATTGCCTACCAAATGCTATACGATCACTTACCAAATGCTACACGATTGCTAAGTAACAAAATGTTATACGATCGCCTAACAATTGCTATACGATTGCCTACCAAATGCTATACGATCGCTTACAAAATGCTACACGATCGCTTACCAAATGTTACACGATCACTTACCAAATGCTACACAATCGCTTACCAAATGCTATACGATCGCTGATTAGCAAAATGCTCTACGATTTCACAGTTGGAAGGAAGGAAAATCGTGGTAGGAAGCGGAAGAAGAAATGAAAACCCACACTTCTCAATGGGTATGCAATTCCTTCATTTGTGAGGGTAAAAGATACCTAGGAATTGCTTTTTCCAAGATAAATAAACAAATCCCACCATCCAAATATGGGCTTTGTAAACCCATTCCCATTCCCACCCTCTTTTCCCTCCAACCAAACGACCCCTTGATGATGAAAATGATCTAAGCATGGAAAAAGAAGTTCCAGACGTTACACGATATGCAGAAAAGTTAGACGATCGTGTACCTGTGGGAGCTAAGAGATGCATTTAAAAGCTATACGATAGCACTACGCGATGGTTTAGCTTTGGCGTAGGAACTAAATGATACATTGGATTTGCTAAGCGATGGAACTACACGATCGTTTAGGTATGACGCGCGCTAAGCGATGCGATGAAGTGCTATGCAATAGCGCTGAGCGATCATTTAGATGCAGACCTAAGCGATTGTGGCGTGGGAATTAAACGATACGTTGGATTTTCTAAACGATGAAACTACACGATCGTTTAGCTACAATGCTAACTAAGCGATGCGATGAAGTGTTACACGATAGCGCTGAGCGACTGGCTAACTATTAGTACACAGGTTGAGGACTGGCTGTGAAGTTGTGCAAAAGAGTCTAATGAATGCAGTGGCAAGTCTTGTGAATGAATCAGAAAGAGAATGGGTTGAGGGAAAGGACATCGCAAGTTCGTTAATCTTGCTAGATACGCAACTAAGGTTCTGCTTTCCCTTGGCTTACACCTTTTAGTGATCGGCCACGTTCCCATATGTCTATGGTGAAACAGGGATGAACGTAGTGAACGCATTGTTGTTTCCATCTCTGGAAATACTTCTCGTTTTAGTTAACGCATTCTTCCAATCTTCTCTCGATAGGCGGAATAACATCTTCACTTCTGCTCTCATAGGTGAAGATGCCGTCGAGCATGCTTTAGCTAAACTTAGTCGATTTCCTTAACAAGGATTAACTCACTCGCTTAATCCTTCCCTTTTTACCCAGGGGATTAGTGACACATGATGGAGAAAATGGATGATGAATGTGTGGAAAAGAAAAGAGTAATGACAATGATTACGACAATGATATTTAAATCTATGAATAAACGTTTGTTACAATGGTGAATGAAAGATTAAAGAAAGATGAACACAGTAGATGAATGGAAAATAAGAACAAATACGGAAAGGGTGTCAATGTCTTGACACAGATCCCGATCAGAGACGTTGTGCTTGTCGGCGTGTAGATGAAATGGAGTGGAAAGCTTCTCTCTCAGGTTTGCTTTCCAAGTAGAAGTGACCTCTTGCACAGAGCTTCTTCTTCGGGAATGGAAAGAATTTCTTTCTTGGAGACTTACTTTTTAGTCTTGTCTCGTCGTTCTCCCAGATTTTCTCTAGATTGTCTCTTCAAACCAGCCTCCTTTACATTGAATACGATGAAGCTATTTATAGACCTTGGCTCCTGTATTAGTGATCCCACTTTGAAAATCTGATAATTCCTGCCATGGTGTAGTGGAAATATCTGCTCTGCTCCACGATCAATTTGCCAGAATCGTACAACAGAAAAGTTGTACACTTGTCAGAAGTCCATGCAAATGTGTTGCTCTTCACATCTTTGATCGATCATCGCATGCGATGTAGTTGTTTTGATCTTTTAGTGATTACCGCATGCAGTGGAAATGCATTGATCGCTTGAATCCATGATTGATCGTCGCATGCGCTGCAATTACGTTGATCTTTTTCGTTCTTGATCGATTGCCGCATGCTGTGTGGATGCGTTGTTCATTTTTGTCCTCGAGCGATTATCACATTCAGTGACCTATTTCCTGCAAAACAAAGACTTAGACATTTCATTTTGCCATTGTAATGGGGTAACAGGTGTGTTCACGACACTTTACAATTTTCGTATTTCTAAGCCAATTTTTATACTGTCGACACAAATTTTCCTTCTTTTTGCCACATAATCTAAATAAAACAGTATAAATAACTTGTATTTCTAGAAGCTATCACACATATTCTGACTCACTAAAATATCATTGCAAATGAATAATGATTATGGGTACATTATTACTTTCTGCTAAAACTTTATTTTGGATTTAGTTACAATTTGTTAAATAGAATTTGTTTGAATTTTATCAGCATGTCGAATTCTAGTATACTCACTTTCGATGTACATAACAGTAAAATCAAATCAACAAACAAATTACTAACAGTTGATTATACCAACAGAATTTTGACAGAGGATCATCCTCTATCTCCCAACTCATATGAAATTATGAATTATGTAGATGAGAATGCACAATTCAAACAACAAGATAAATATGATTTTCTTGTTATCGAAGCATGTTTAGTGGAAAACGATAAAATCTGGATAATTGATTCAGGTGCCGCTAATCATGTATGTACTATCTCACAGGAAACAAGTTCCTAGAGACAGTTGATACAAGGTGAAACAGTTTTTAAGGTAGTGACCGAGGAGATTGTTTCAGTCAAAGCAGTGGGAGATATAAAGTTATTTATAAGAGATAAGTACATTTATTTGAAATATGTATATTATATTCCTTCTATGAAAAAGAATCTAATTTTCGTCTCTTGTTTGCTAGAACAAAATTATAAAGTTTGTTTCGAAAATGGTGAAGTGTTCATCAAAATGGGAAATAAACAGATTTGAAAAATTAGAAAATAACTTGTACATGTTAAAACCAACTGAGGTCAAAGCTATTTTGAACATAGAGATGTTTAAAACTGCTGGACTCATAAGAAAATAAAGATTTCTCCAAATGCCTATCTTTGGCACTTGAGACTGGGTCACATAAATCTCAACAGGATTGAGAGATTGGTTAAGAACGGTCATCTAAACAAGTTGGAAGACAGTTCATTACCACCATGTGAGTCATGTCTTGAGGGTAAAATGACAAAAAGATTTTTTTCTAGAAAAGGTCTTAGAGCCAAAGAACCTCCACTCAGACCTTTGTGGGCCTCTAAATGTTAGAGCAAGAGGAGGGTATAAATATTTCATCAACTTTATAGATGATTATTCCAGGTATGGGCATGTTTATCCAATTCACCAAAAGTCTGAAACTTTTGAAAAGTTCAAAGAGTATAAGGCTGAGGTTGAGAACTAATTAGGTAAAAAGATTAAAGCACTTCGATCGGATCAAGGTGATGAGTATATGGACATAGAATGCCATAACTATTTGATAGAACATAGAATTCAGTCTCAATTCACAGCCCCTAGCACACCTCAGCAGAACGGTGTGGCAGAGAGGAGAAACAAAACCTGGACATGGTTCGTTCCATGATGAGTTACGCTCAGTTACCAAATTCTTTTTGGGGACACGCAGTTAGGACTGCGGTGTATATTTTGAATATAGTTCCCTCAAAAAGTGTTTCTAAAACACCTTACAAGCTCTGGAGAGGACATAAAGGAAATTTATATCACTTCAGAATTTGGAGTTGTCCAACACGTGTGTTGGTGCAAAATCCTAAAAAGTTGGAACACCGTTCAAAAGTATGTCTATTTGTAGGCTACCTAAAAAAAACAAAAGGTGGTTTCTTTTATGATCCTCAGGAAGATAAGGTATTTGTGTTGACAAATACAATTTTCCTGGAGGAAGACTATGTAAAGAACCGTCAACCTCGCAGTAAGCTAGTAATAGAAGAAATGTCTAGAGAAACGACAAATGTATTAATAAGAGTTGTTGATCGAGCAAGTCCTTCAACAAGAGTTGTTGATAGAACAGGTCCGTCAACAAGAGTTATTGATGAAATTGATACTTCACATTCTTCTCAAGAGTTGAGAATGCCTCGTCGTAGTGGGAGGGTTGTCCAAAAGCCTGACTGGTACATGGGTTTAACCGAAACTCAAGTCATCATACCAGATGATGGTTTAGAGGATCTATTGTCTTTTAATCAAGCAATAAATGATGTGGACAAAGACCAATGGATTAAAGCCATGGACATTGAAATGGAATCTATGTATTTTAATTCTGTCTGGGATCTTATAGATCAACCTGAAGGGGTAAAACCCATCGGTTGTAAGTGGATCTACAAGAGAAAACAAGACCAAACTAGTAAGGTACAGACCTACAAAGCTAGACTTGTGGCAAAAAGGTTTACCCAAAGAGAGGGGTTAGATTTTGAAGAAACCTTCTCTCCAGTTATCATGATAAAATCTATTAGAATAATCTTGTCCATAGCCACATTTTATGATTATGAAATATGGCAAATGGATGTCAAGACAACTTTTTTGAATGGCTATCTTGAAGAGAGTATCTATATGTCTCAACCAGAAGGGTTCATAAAGCAGGGTCAAGAGCAAAGGTTTGCAAGCTTAATCGATCCATTTATAGATTAAAACAAGCTTCTGGATCCTGGAATATGAAATTTGACGCTGCAATCAAATCTTATGGCTTTGAACAAAATATTAACGAACCTTGTGTATACAAGAAAATCGTCAACAAAACTTTCGCTTTTCAGGTGTTGTATGTTGATGATATTCTACTCATTGGGAATAAGGTAAAATATCTAGTTGATGTTGCCTTCATAATTCCAAATGAAAGATTTGGGAGAAGCACAATATGTTTTTGGAATCCAAATAGTTCGGAATCGCAAGAACAAAACATTAGCTTTATCTCAAGCATCTTATATAGATAAGATGTTGTCTAGGTATAAAATGCAAAATTCCAAGAAAGGATCTTTACCTTTCAGGTATGGAATTCACCTATCTAAGGAACAGAGTCCTAAGACACCTCAAGAAGTTGAGAAGATGAATTGAATTCCATTTGCATCTGCAGTTGGGAGTTTGATGTATGCAATGATGTGTACTCGTCCCGATATATGTTATGTCATAGGAATTGTCAGTAGATTTCAGTCCAATCCTAGTCATGACCATTGGCCTGTTGTAAAAAACATTCTCAAGTATCTTCGGAGAACGAGAGATTATATGCTCGTGTATGGTTCTAAGGATCTGATCCTTACTGGATACACTGATTCTGACTTTCAGACCGATATTGATTCAAGGAAATCAACTTCGGGGTCAGTTGTCACTCTTAACGGAGGAGCAGTTGTATGGAGGAGCATCAAGCAGAGTTGTATTGGTAGCTGCAAGCGAACCAGTAAAAGAAACATAGCTGATCCATTTATGAAGGCCCTCTCGACTAAAGTGTTCAAGGGTCACCTAATAGGACTAGGTTTACGAGTTTTGTATCACTAGGGCAAGTGGGAGAATTTGTGGGTATTGTAAGGCCCTAGTTTATTGTATTTGTACATTTTATTCTCTCCATGTAAACTCAACATTGTATATAATTGTATATATTGATCCACTGGAGTTTTAGTCCAAGTGGGAGTATTGTTGGGTTTTATGTCCTAAAAACTCGCAGTTTGTTAAATAATAAACATTTTCTATTATCAATATACTTGTTATTGATCTCATAAATTGTATGAATATCTAAATCTAATAAACTAAGACCCATGACTATTGTATGAGTACTTGAACTTTATATGGAGACATAAGAGTGGATCAAGTTCGAGTATATAGTCAAAATGATCTATGGTACATGAATGAGGTTGGGTACCTGATGCATTATTTTATGCGATGAAATAATGGTAAGGATTGCGTTGGTGGAAGATGCATTGAGCATGCAAATTTTCTTAGTAAGATCCAAGTATAAATCCAACTGAGTTGCCTGGTAAGCCCAGGGTTGAACTTAGGGACTAAGGAAAACAATATGCAGTGGTAATTTTTAGATCACTTTGCGGTAACAATTAAGTCAATGGTTTGGTTGGTTTGTTGTTTAAGGTATAAAAAGAATGCGACGAATTTGAGAAAAGAGTAATTTTGTGACAGAAACACCGAGTATGTGACGGAACGGGTTGAGAAGGTCTTTAGCTAGCGTTTCCCGAGAATTCATTCAAGTTATGCAATCACGCTACACTCATGCAACAACAAATCATTTTCCAATGAAAATGCGATGGCTCCTAACTTTAGGACGCATGCGATGAATGCGATAGTGTCTATAGAGCTTATTCCTAAGTCTCTACTTCTTGCCTATGCGATGATGCAAGATGCACACAAGGACAAGGTGACCGCATACAATCATAACCTATCTCTAGGATGCATGTAATGCGTTAATCGCAAAAAGAGCTTATTCCTAAGATTTTACCTCTTGATTATGCATTTCTAACCTGATTCTCCCGAGCCTAGATTCTAATCTGACTTTTTCAAGCCTAGATTCTATCCTAGACTACCCTCCCGAGTATCTCTAATGGACGATTGACATATACATAATACGAGATAATCACATAGAATGAAGATCTTGAGTTATGCCAGCTAAGTGCTTCTCAACCCATTCAATAGATTTAGCTACTCATGCATACTGTAAAGAGAGTAAACAGATATAAAGATGCAACTTCCATTTCTATAAATAAGTTCAGAGTACAAAATGACAATGGAAAATAAAGGTAGAGAGCCTGATAGCAATTCTTTGCTTGCCAAGGCTTTTACACTGTTATCCCTATTCTGCTCAAAAGATGTTCTTGCTTCCGCAAGAGTTGGCCCTCTCTCTGATCTCGACACTCCCAGCACTCTTTCGAGTTCACTGGGACGATCTCTCGGTGTAATCTCCTTTCACTCATTTCCGCCTTCTAAGTAAAAGAAAAACTATGAACAAGGCTACTTCTATCTATATGGTTAATTCTGTAAACTGAGCGAGCTTCTTCACTGAAGGTGGCCTTCAATATTTATAGAGCTTCGGGGTGAAAGGGTTCTTCTCTCTTATGATTGTATTGATGGGATGACATTAATTCTCTGTCTGATGCGCTGAATATTTGTCATCGAAAAGTTAAGTGTACTTGCTACAGTAGGTCGTTAACGGCATGTTAACTTAATTTGAAATCGACCGTCATTAGCTTTCTGTCCCATCGTGATTTATTACGCTTTTCACCCAGATGTGCCCACCATGATGCTCCAGCTCTATGTGGCAACCTTCTTGAGCAGATATTTGCGAACGCAAATGATCGCATAGCCTTGCGTCAATGCAATCTCTTAATGCGCTTGGACATTAATTTCTTTGGATCGCATTTCTATTGACTTGAAATGTATTTTATACTAAGTACGATTATTCACACTACTCATGGATGGATGTAATGCAAGTTCATGTCCCCGGCAACGGTGCCATAAACGTGTTGACTTGAAATGTAATCTTATACTATGTTGTTGCTCATGCACACTTTATGTGATACTACTTCTGGACGTATGCGTTATTACTGAAATGCTTGTAGTATGCTATGCATTGTCACAAGTTTCCTTGCGCTGAAACTAAGTATAATTCCAATGCAAGTTTCTCAAAGTAATCCGAGGTTGAACACAGGGATTGTTGTCATTAGTGTGTTACATTTATGATATATGCGATCGGTGTTTTTACAATTAATAAAGTGTGTGTTTTTACAGGAAATTAAATTGCGGTAAAGTAAAATTGTGCAGATAAACTAAAGTTGCGGTAATAAAATAAATTGCAATAAAAATAAACCTAAGCTAACGTGATGCAAGATACAAGATACATGATATACATGATGCTGAGTTCGAGACTGACTGTGAAGTTTATACAAAGGATCTTTGTGTGCGAAGGCAAGGCTTGATGGATGAATCAGAAGGAGAAAGAATAATCAGTATAAACATCGCAAGTTTGTTAATTGCGTTAAAGATACAACTACAGTTCCACTTTCCCTTAGCGTACACCTCTCAGTGATCGGCCGTGTTCCCATATCTCTATGGTGAAACAGGGATGAATGTGGTAAACGCAGGGTTGCTTCCATCTATGGAAGTACTTCTCGCTTTCGTGAATGCATTCTTCCAACCCTCTCTCGATAGGCGGAATGGCATCTCCACTTCTGCTCTCCCAGGTGAAGATGTCGCCTAGCATGCTTTGACTAAACTTAATTATTTCCTTAACCCAATTAATTTACTTGCTCAATTATTGCTAATTATCCAAGGGATTAAGAAAACATTGTAGAGAAAGTGAAATATGGATGAACGGAAATAGGCAAAGAGATGGAGATAGAAATGATCATAACATTTAATTATAGAATTAAGCGTTTGATACATGGTGTGAAGATAAACTAAGAAGATACAATTGATGATGAAGAGATAGAAACAAATACAGAAGAGTGTCAACGTCTTGACACAGATCTGGATGGTGGTTTTGCTTGCCAGCATGTGGAGTGGATGAAGAGAAGAGCTTCCCTCTCAGGCTTGCTTGTCTGGTAGAAGTGAGCTTTGTACAGAGCTTTAACGGCGGGGATCAGAAGGATTCTTTGCCCGGAGACTCACCTCTCGGCCTTGTCTTTTAATTCTTCCTGGATCTACTCTGATTAGTCGCTCAACCAGTCTCTCTCTCAGATCAGTATATACACTTTTCTCTATATTCAAGCATCCCTTTTCAGTGCAATGGCCGGAGCTATTTATAAGCTAAGCTTAGACTCTTTGCATTGTGTCCCCACTTTATTGTTAAGGCAGTTCCTGAAATGGTGGAGTGAATATTCGTTTTGTTACACAATCAATCCCATCAGAAATGCATAACGGTCAGCTGTACACGCATCAGAATCCTGTGCAATAGCGTTGCTCTTTCACATCTTCGATCGTTTTCCCACATGCGGTGTTGTTTTTTATTACCGCATGCGGTTGAGATTGCGTCGATTGCTTAGCTCTTGATCGATTGTCGCATGTGCTATCATTGCTTTGATCGTCTATTCATTCCTGAATGATGGGCACAATGCGACGTAGATGCATTGTTCAGTTTATCTTGAGCCTTGAACGCATGCGGTGACTTGATTTCCTACAAAACAGACTTGAAACATTCTTTTCTACCATCGCAATGATGTCAGTGGGTGTATTGACGACAATTTATAATTCTCGCATTTCTTAGCTAATTTATATACAATTGACGCAACTTTCCTTTCTTTTGGCCGCAATATCTAAATAAAACAGTATAAATAACTTGTATTTCTACGAGTTATCATACCCCCAAATTTAGATATATGCTTGTCCTCAAGCATATCTTCTACTAAGGCAATATTGCTCAATTTCTATCCTAAATTTTGCGTCGATTGGTTGCTCCAAATGCTCCACCTAGGCACATTACTTAACATCGCAATTCTTTCCATCCTTGATAATTCCTAACAAAGCTCTACGTTATTCTTCTATACTACAAATTTCTGCTAAAAAATTGCTTTTCTAGTTTTAAAAAGAATGTTTACCTCTTCTTGTTAGAACAACTTGATGCGTCTGGATGCGGTGGTCAAACTTTGCGTCATTTATTTAGAGACTGTTGATCATGGTGACACCCTTCGTTTTGGCTTGTTCCCACGGTGTCATGCGAACACCAACTACGGTTGTGTGCCAATCTCAACTTTAACTCTTGAATTTTAGAGGAGTTGTCTCTGGTTTCTTTTATTTTTTTCCTTTTCTTTCTCATTTTTCTCTTTTCATATTGCGTTGTTCTTGGAAACCCACCTTCGTTTTGGCTTGCTCCCACGGGTGTCATGCGGATATCCACCTATGAGCAGGCTCCTTTCACAACTTAACTCTTATCAGGTTGGGATTGTTTTTGGAGTTTCCCTTGCGCTGACATTGAAGTTTATATGAAAATTATTATTATTATTATTTTAATAATAATGAACTTATTTTTCTTAATGACCGCATCACTTGATCTCATCTGCTCAGACCTTCTCCACCCCTAAATTTAGAGATGTGCAAGGTCTTCATTGCGTTGTTTGGACAGAATAGACAAACACTTAGACAAAATTTCAAAAAGAAGGTTTGAGCAGAGTTTTGAAGGATAAAAAGTAAAGTATTGCTATAGCTATGAATTAACTAAGTGTTAGTTAGAAAATACAAAGTGTGGGATATGTTACCAAGTGTATGCATATTATACATCATGGCAGCGCAATGAATAACGCAAAGTAAAAGATCAAGAATATCGCAGATAATGACGAAGGATGATAAAGAAGAGGCTATCACATATGGATAGAATTATTACTTAGTTGTATTGAAAATTAACTAAGTATACAAGGAATTATAATTAACGCAATACAAAATTTTTTGCATGTACAAAGAATCAAAGAATTGGCTTCTATACATAGAAAAATAATAAATGAAGTTATAAATAAAAGAATGACCGCAATAAAAAAAATGTAAAGTTATTGAGGAGGAGGAGGTTCTGGTAGAGGATTTTGATGAGTTACGCGAAGAGCTTCTTCGAAGTGTAGATGCTACTGGAGTTGTGGAGGCACCATGGGACCATGAAGATACGCTGTCAAGAAGTTAAAGTACTCATGGTCGCGCTCCGTTAGTTGCCTCTAGTTCAGGTGGATCGTGTAGATGTTGCATTGATTATTGATCATCACCTGCCTTGTCATGGCAGCATTGTGTTGTAAATCTCCTACTCACTCGTTTACCGCATCTATTCTCTGGTAGAAGAAGGCCATATTATTGGGAGAAGAGTTCTTGTTGTTGGGCAAGAAGGGTTTGCATATCTGCTAGTTCAACAGCTAAGGAGGTCATGGTAGGTTGTGCCTGCGATGTTTCGCCATTGACGTTTTGGGGTTAGGCAGAAGTGCCTTCACCCAAATTGCGTGGGTCATCAACATGCGGCAGTGGAAGGGGAAGTTGCGGTGATGATTGATAACTTGTAGAAATACAAGTTATTTATACTGCTTTATTTAAATATTGCGGCCAAAAGAAAGGAAAGTTGCGTCAATTGTATGGAAATTAGCTAAGAAATGCAAGAATTATAAATTGTCGTCAATACACCTACTGACACCATTGCGATGATAGAAGAGAATATTTCAAGTCTGTTTTGCAGGAAATCAAGTCACCGCATGCGTTCATGGCTCAAGAGAAAAGAATAATGCATCTATGTCGCATTGCGACTATCATTTAGGAATGAATAGACGATCAACGCAATGACGGTGCATGCGACAATCGATCAAGAGCTAAGCGATCAACGCAATCTTAACCGCATGCGGTAATAAAAAAACATCACCGATGCGGGCAAACGATCGAGGATGCAAAAGAGCAACGCAATTGCAGAGGATCCAGACACGTGTACAGCTGACCGTTATGCATTTCTGACGGGATTGATCGGGTAATAAAAGGAATATTCATTCCACCATTTCCGGAGCTACCATAACAATAAAGTGGGGTCCACACTGCAGAGAGTCAAAGTTGGGCCTATAAATAGCCTCTAAAATTTTATGAGAAGATATACTTGATACGTGCATATTTGATATTTGTATATTAAGAGAAAGATTGGTCTGAGTGCTGATCGGAGAAGATCCGAGAAGATTAAAGAGACAAGGCCGAGAGGTGAGTCTCAGGGCGAATCCTTTCAATCCCCGCCGTGAAGCTCTGTACCAAGGTCACTCCTACCGGACGAGCAAGCTTGAGAGGGAAGCTCTTCCTTCCATTCATTCCATTCGCCGACAAGCATATCCACCATCCAGATCTGTGTCAAGACGTTGGCACTTTTCTGTATTTGTTTCTATCTCTTATCATCAATTGTATTAATCTTCTTAATCTCTATCATTCACACCATGTATCAGACGCTAAATATTAGTATTGAATGTCATGATCATTTTCACCTCCATCTTTCTATCTATTTCCATTCCCCCAATAATCGCTTTCTCCATGATGTTTTCCTAATCCCTTGGTAATTAGAATGAATTAAATAAGTAAATTAATCTATGCTAAAGGAATGAATATGTTTAGCTAAAGTATGCTAGATGACATCTTCACCTGTGAGGGCAAAAGTGAAGATGCCATTCTGCCTGTCGAGAGAAGGTTAGAAGAATGCATTAACTAAAGCGAAAAGTACTTCCAGAGATGGAAGCAACCTTGTGTTCATTACGTTCTTCCCTGTTTCACCACAGAGATGTGGGAACACGGCCGATCACTAAGAGGTGTACGCCAAGGGAATGCGAAATCGTAGTTATATCTTTAATGCAATTAATGAACTTGCGATGTTTATATTAATTAACCTTTCTATTTCTGTTCCATACATAAAGACTTGCCACCGCATAACACGACCCTTTGTATAATCTTCACAGTCAGTCTTAATCTCAGTATCATGTATCAGTATCCTGTATCTTGTATCATATTAGCTTAGGTTTACTTTTACCGCATTTTATTACCCCAATTTTACTTTACCGCATATTTTACTTTACCGCATATTTTACTTTACCACAATTTTAAATACATGTATAAATCAACTTTTTATTAATTGGAAAAACCCCCGGTCGCATATATCACAAACGTAACACATTAACTACGCAATCCCTATGTTCGACCTCGGATCACTCCGAGAAACTTGTGGTGAAATTATACTTGGTTTCAACGCAAGGAAACTTGTGACAACGCATAGCATACTACAAGCATTCCATTAATAACGCATACATCTAGAAGTAGTATTGCATATCATCACATCATCAAAAATTATGTCAACAAGTTTATGGTGCCGTTGTCGGGGATCAACTTGTGTTATAATCATCCATGCATTGAGTGATATAAGATAAATTTTGTATTTACAAGTTTATGGCACCGTTACCGGGGATTGGTAACAGTTATTGTTGAGTATGTTTGTGATATTTTGCAGGACAAATCTCTTTGTACTGGTTCAACGCGGAGAGCAGTCTGACAGTTTATGAGTACTAGGACTGAACCAAAATTCGAAGTTGACCCAGAGATCGAGCGCACATTTTGCACTAGAGCACGCCAGAATCGAGCGAGGCGAAAGATCGAAGGCCAGTACGACCAGCGCAAGATCTAGTTTTCCTTGCTGCTGACCACAACATTCCTATGAGGAACTACACGGTGCCCAATTTATATGATTTTTTGCTTGGTATTTCAAGGCCGATGGTCGAGGAGAACGCAAGATTCGAAATCAAGCCGGTTATGCTTCAAATAATCCAGAACGTAAGGCAATTTGGGGGTTTGCAAGGTGAAGACGCACATGCCCACCTGACCAACTTTGTCGAGATGTGCGGCAACTTCTCAATACCTGACGTTACCCCTGAGGGCATTTGATTATATCTCTTCCCTTACACCTTGAGGGATGAAGCCAAGAGGTGGGCTCACTCACTGGAGCCAAATGAGATTATTTCATGGGATTAGTTGGTTGAATGGTTCGTGAAGAAGTTCTTCCCTCCGGCTGTCAACGCAAAGCGACGGAAGGACGTGTTGAACTTCGAACAAATTGATGACGAGACCCTTAGCACCGCCTGGGTGCGATTTAGGAGATTGGTGAAGGACTTTGCCTTCATATCGGGATACCCGATTGCGTCTTGATGGAGACCTTTTATTGGAATGAGATTGGAGAAAGGAAGTTGATAAGGCCGGAACTGGTACAACAAACTTCAGATAATGTTAAGCTAGTTAGAGAAAATTTGAAAACAGCCTGAGATAGACAAAAAAGTTACGCTGATAAGTGAAGAAGAGATCTGGAATTTGAAATAGGTGATCATGTATTCCTTAGATTATCTCCCTAGAAAGGAATACTTAGGTTTAGCAGAAAAGGTAAGCTAAGTCTGAGATATATTGGCCCATACGAGATATTGGAGTGGCCCAACAACATATAGATTGACTTTACCAACAGAATTGCCTTAGATTCGCGATGCCTTCCATGTGTCTATGTTGAAGAAGTATGTACCAGATCCAACTCATGTGTTATCATAACAAACAGTACAATTAAGGGAAAATCTAACTGATGAAAAAGAACCAGTAGAAATTCTTGACCGAAAGAAGCAGGTACTGAGAAACAAACAATAGCATTAGTAAATGTATTTTGGGGAAACCATGAGATTGAGGAAGCCACCTGGGAGACTGAAGAACAAATAAGAAGCAGATACCCTCAATTATTCAACTAGCAAACTTGAAGCAAAATTTCGAGGATGAAATTTTTATAAGGGGGAGGTAAATTGTAAACCCCTACCTGGATTTCCCTACTTAAGTATGTTGATTAATATATTAAGTACGGTTAACTTATGATAGTAATATGATTATAGGGAAAAGGTTTAAGATGGAAGGGAAGAAGAAAATTTGCTAAGTGTTGAGTTATAGAGCTCTCAGGTAGAAGGTTGAATGTGTGCAAGGGAAGGTGAAGAATGTGGCTAAGTATGAGCTGCATTGATGTCAAGATGCGTTGAAGGCCGAAGCCTAGGTGGGTGATAGCCCTATGCGATTAAGGAGGTTAGATGAGGCATTAGCCGTGCGTTAATGAAAGGTAAAACCTATGTGTGGGCTGACTAAGCGATGGCTAAGGTGATGCTATGTGATGAGTGTTGCCTATTTGATAGTTTGTGTATGCGTTGGCTGAAGCATGAGATGGAGGTTAAAGGAAGCTTTTCGGTTGTGCGTAGCAAGGTAAGGCTTGCGAGGCATGAGTCATGCGATAGAGATAGGAGCATGAGCATGCGCTAGTTGGGTTAGAGGCTATGCGTGCATGCTAAGCGATGAGTTAGGCGTTGAGCTATGCGATAGTTTAAAAGCCTTGCATTGGTGATTAGAGGAAGCTCTCAACTTAATCACCGACCTAAGTGGGTCAACTGTTGAGATTAGGGAAGTTAAACCCACTTAGTGGGCGAGTTGACAATCTAAGGATGAAGTAAGACATGCAGTTCTTAGTATAAAAGGGAAACTTTCTCTTCAAGCATTCAGTTTAGCCATTCTACTCATGCAAAAGGGAAGATTCTAGAGCCAAATCGAAGTTTGATAAATGCTGATGAAGCTCTAGGGCTACCGGAAAAAGAACTTCTAAGATATCAAGTTGAAATCTAAAGATTGCCTCGAGAAGGTCAAGCTCTCGGGTGATTTAGAGCAAGGTGTAAAGATTAAAGGTTTTCGGATAGACCAAGAAGAATTTGAAGCTTAGATTTTAAGGTAAGCAAGTTAAGACATTTATAAACAAGTTTATAGAAGAAAAATTTTCAAAATAAGGTCTAGAAAAAGAGTTATTCGAGCTCAAATTTAAATCTAGAAATTTTGGTTGAATAAGCAGGTAGATACAACCATTGAGCAAGCAGGCTGCTCAACTGGGCAGGCTGCAGGCGTGCGTAAAGGCAAGGTGAGTGCAAGGTTGCATGTAAGTTCTGTACGAGCATGCACGCAAGGTGCAGAGCGCAGGCGTGCTGGGTGTGCGTTGTAGCGTGCGACCGTGTTGAAGGGGTGTGTGCTAACACATAGTGTGGCTTGGTGGCCACATAGCTTAGTAATTTCACCCAAGAAATTTTCTAAGTGTTGAACGCATGGACGACGTATGCGTTGATATAGAAATGATGTTTTAAGTTAAATGTTAAGCATGTTTAAGTGAGTTAGTCTCACAAGGGGTCTAATAGCATTGGCCAAACATGCTTATCATTTCCTCAGGGTTAAAGCCAATAGGGAAGGTTTATCAACCCTAGAAAGAACGCCCAAGGCTGTGAGTGACAAAAACCAAATTTTTTCTAAATGTTTGATGAACATGTGTTTATTTAGTAGTTTCATACTTGCTTTTACTTCTAAGTGTGAATATGATAATTTCCAAGCAAACTAGTTTTCCAAGATTTTTCTAAGCGAATGCTTAGTTTAAAGTCCTATGAGAGTGTGATTTAAGTATTTCTATACTTTATATTATGAAGCATGCATTAGTTGTTCATGTTATAAGGTAATATGTTTAAGCAAATGAGTTATGTTACTTATGATTTTAAGGTATGCTTTATTTCGAAGTATGAGTTTATGAAGATTATTATAAATCCGACACTAAAGGACTTTGAGAAGGTATCTGGGAATGTTTAAATGATGAACCTAATATTGAAGGACATTGAGAAGGTATCTGGGCCTTAGTATCTAAGGTATGATGATACTTAGTTATTACCATGTGCACATAGGTAGAGTTGGCGTCGGTAGTGTTAAGAGTACCCCACACCAATTAAGGATTGACGTTGAGGGATTGAGCAAAATGATTCTCTCTCAACTAAGGATTATGTCAGTTAATGTTTTTCAACAGTTTCATGTTTAAAGTTTTAAGTATGAGTTTACTTAGTAATTTTCAGTACATATGTTTTATATGGTCACTCACTAGGCTAGTAGCTCATCCTTTCAAATGTTTTGTCTTCCAAAGGTAGTGGTCATCTCCCCAGAGGTTAGTTACTCTACCACTCAAAGACTCGAGTTAAAGCTTTAAGTCAGAAGTGAATTAGGTGTTTATCTTAAAAATGTTTGTATATATGTGTTGTGCACATTTAGGGACTAGTAAGAAGTTTTGGACCCACTAGGTTTTGGTATCTATTCTTATGTTATGTATGCAATATGTTTGCTGAACCCTGGTTACTCAGGTTATTTTATTAAACCATGTTAAGAGTTGTATGTAGTGATGTAATGTATCCATGGTTGTTTAAGCAGGTTAGGAAGTTCAGATGGGTAGTAAGTGCTATAAAAGAGATTGGTAACTACTGCCATCACATTCTCTCCTTGATTAAGAGGGTCATCTGGAAGGGGGTGTGACACATTTTATGGTCCAGACTTATACAAACCTTTTGTATAAAATACCCCCGCTCACATGTCTCCACATGAATGATCAGGATCAAATCATTTGTAGAGCTTTACAATAGTTATAACATCTACAAAGTGCATCGTATTCGTAGGGTCACTAGGATAAGGTACCCGATCTTATCCATATACTATAGACCATTTACGTTATCGATTAAACATGATCCACCTGTATGTCTTCATATACATGTTTAAGTTGTTGAGGTTGATGCCCTAAAGTCTCATGTCCTGTAGTTTGTAAATAGTATGTACGAACACTTGTGTCGTTAATATATGATATTTACTTCACATCTTGTATTTTGCTCGGTCAAAGTGTTTTATTTGCTTTACCACAAACCAATAAACATAAAATCCATGGTTATCTGTATGTGACTCAAGCATGTATGTAGTGTCATACAAGTGGATCATGTCTTGAGTGATAACCAAAATGGTCTGTAATTAATGGATAAAGCAGGGAAACCTTATCCTTAATGCTACGAACGCGGCCCGCTTTATGGAATGGTCACAAGTGTTGTGACTTATCACAGATGGTCTGATTCTGATCATTCCTGTTGGGGACATGCGAGCGGGGGCGTCCTATACAAAGAGTTTGTATAAGACCTAACCACGAAGTGTTAACGTCTCGTTATATAACACCGTTCATGACAGAGACTTCACTTCACTAGGATGACCATAGGTAACATGACCTCAATCCTGATTGAGTTGGGAACTCCTGCCATTAAGGGCGGTCCTTTGATTTGTATGGGTGCGAGTGGCCAAATCGCCGATTCAAACCTACCATTTTGGGGATTCGTCTGATTTGGGAGTTGGGAACTCAGTTACACAAGATGGAATTCACTTCTTCCCTGAGGCAGGGGTAAGTAGATAGATGACTCCCTTTAGGGCTGATACCGGGGCTTGAACGATGTGGCACCACATACCTTCTCTTGGCCCGAGAGGTGTTCACACATAGTTGGACTATGTTGTATTGTTCATTAGAGGAATCAGTGGTACTTAAGGAGTGAGATGTAATTATAAGGGAAAAAGGATAAATTGGCCCAACTGTACTTACGAGCATCTGTGAAGGGTTATCGTACTCATGATTGGTTATATCCGATGGACACAAAAATATATCTATGGTAAGAAGAGTTCAGTTGTTGGTCTTTAGTGGAATCACTGACAGTTAACGGATGGTGGATCCCGTGGCTAAAGAGTTTAGTCAGCTATTCACGTACCGTTGAAGCTTCGAGCCACAGGTCCATTAGGTCCCCTGGGTAGCTTGGATAAAGTCGAGAACCAGTGTTTGGGTTAATTTGAAATGTTCAAATTGACAAGAGGAAGTTCAATTATATATGATATAATTGGACTGGTTAATTATATATGATATAATTAGCTAAATGTATGAGATACATCATTTTAAAGGAAATCAGATATAAATATGATTTATATCAAGTAGAGGAGAAAATACTATAATAGATTTATGATATCAAACTATAGGATATAAATATAATATGATTATATTTATTAATTAATTAATTAATTAATTATATGATAATTAATCCATTTTTTCCACGTTCGGACGTGGGTAATGGGCAACATTGGTTATGGTAACCGACGGGTTAAAAATGAAAGAGTTTTTCATTTTACATCGTGCATTCAATATTTTCGACCGGCCAAAAGATTTCGTGAAACAATCGCCCGAGAGCCTAAGCGATAGTTGCTTCTTCGTCTAAACGATCGTCTACCTCACGATTTATCGATCGTATACGTTTTTCCTAAACGATCGTTCAATATTTCATACACGATCGTGTAGCTCCTCTATGCGATAAGTACTTCTGCTATACAATAGTTGTTTTCTCTCCTACTTGCTTATCGTCTACACGACTCGTTGTCCTCCGCCCTCTACCAAATTCACCAAAGCCCACCCTTTGGGTTTTCACTCCGAGAATACCTGGGGTTCATTAGTGGTGGTGTCATCTCTGCTGCAGCGTTCGTGTTCGTGTTGATCATGCTGTTGCAGTCGACGTTCCCAACGAGTGTTGATAGATATATTGGAGGGATCCGCTATATTGGGGTTCTAAAGTTCGAAGACAGTCTTCAACTGGTATGGATTCCTTTCCCTGTTATTTATTTTGTTTTGAGCATTCCGATAATTAGATTTATTTGTATAACTGTATGTGTTGAATGTATATCATTTGTATTTCGGTCACTGTGAAATTTGAGCGAACTGAACACGCTCATGGAACTCTCGGTATGAGATCCTTCAATTGGTATCAGAGCCAGATTTTTGATACTCCGATTTCATCTGTTGCAACGAAATGAAATTTACATTCATGGTGGGTGCATTTCTACGTTGTTTTAATTGTTAAATTTGTTTTGGATGTGCCGGATTAATGGATGTTTTCGGGATGAATAGCCTCGGTTTGTTTAAGATTCTTTTACATTTGCAGTTATTTGTAAAGGCTCCTGTGTTTTTGGGTATTAATAATCATTATCGAGTTTGTATTCAAAGTTTATTTGAAATTTTGAGTCGTTCATCAAAGTTCTGGGCAAGCGTTGCGGCTCTTCGAGGAAGGGAAGGAGATGATCTAGGGTTGATCGCATCGTGCAGAAGAAGTTCTACGTGATCGCTGTCCATCACATCGTAAAGATGAGGGAGTACGCGATCGTGGTTGAATGCATCGGTTAAACGATGGGTAATGCGATCAAGAGTTGGTCGCATCGGGTAGACGATTGGGTACGTGATCATTGAGTATCTTTTAATGCGCGCCCGCGCTAGATGATCGTTTAGGTTAACAAGCTTTATCGCTTAGTAACTGACTAAACGATCTCTTAGCATCGTAAGGTAAGTCGTTTACCAAGTTGCTCGCATCGGTTAGAAGATGAGGCGCTTGTATATCGTTTAAAGTGCACACACTAGACGATCATTTAAGTCAGCAAGCTTCATCACTTAGTAACTGACTAAATGATCGCTTAGTAACTCAAGGTAAATTGTTTACCTGTCGTCGCGCTACACGATCGCATGGACGGTCAGGCTTCGTAGCATCCTCGTCATCTACGCGATCATTTTCTTATGCTTCTATCGTCTAGTGTGCGCTGAACGATCGTCTACCTGCTAGCGTTTGCTATACGATGAAGACCTCCTGGCGGTTCAGGACCTGGTTCGCCTATGAATTGGTTTGCTCGATGAAAAATGTAATAGATAGGGTTTTTCATTCCATTTTTTTAAAGGCTCATCCCGGTCCATTAATCCTTTGTTTACTACATGTGATGCATGTTTTATATGTCATATGGTATGTACATATAGTAAATCTCACCTTGCAATGGTCATGCATCATCTCTTTATTGTAATTGTTATAATTTAGAGAAACATGATTTTAATCATGTAAAAGCTTGCTCATGCATCATATAATATAAGAGTTATATTTATGCATGCATAAAAAGCGTTGACATGCATCATCTTTATATTATAATTGTTATAGTATAGAGTGAATGATAGCATGTTATCTTGGTTGTTACGCGTTATATAAAAGTTATATATAGTAATGACCGGACATTGCATGAAGCATGACACATAGGTTAATTTATAAATGTTATAAACGCCTCGTTGTGCGTAATGGTTTTAGTTGTTTCTTTTTAAAAGTTAAAGAGAAATTAGAACTAAAAGAAATAAGAAAGACATGCATGCTCACTTAGGTTTAATTCATGGTTTTAAAGTGTTTAAAACTTGGATCACATAGATCTAAGATCACGGTTCTAATATGATTTGCAACCCTAAGACTTTAATCTTTTAATCAGTTTAATAGGATTAGATTGGCTAATAAAAGGTTAAAGTGTAGCAAATCTATCTATAAGGGACCTTTTGTTTAAGGCGAGTTCTGTCTAGGCTGGGGTATTTAAATTGAAGGAAACGTAACACCCCTACCTGGGAACTTACCTGGAAAGGTGAATAGATAGATTTGATGCATGCATACAAGTTAAGGACAGTCCATTAAAGTGTTTAAATGTGACTACTTGAACTTATTCATATTTCATAGACAAATGTTGTTTATAAGCAGAGATTAAAAAGATGACTTAGACTAAAATCAGTAGCCGGATTATCTAGGTTAATGAATACCTAGGTAGAACATTCAATAGGAGGTACTTTGGGCATAAGATGCTTCATTTAAACCTTTCACTTTTCTCCTAAATAGTCCACACCGTGAGATCTATCCTCGGCCTCGTGGCACCTTTGGCGTGTCCCCCCAACAGATGGTGTTTGGGTAGGTCAATATCAAGGTGGATGGAAAGAATGTTTATAGTAAGTGAGAGTGGGAAGTGCGACAGCACATCCCTCGATCTCCCTCGTTAGGCTGAATAAAGTTTCTACACATCGCCTCGAGGCACCCTGGGAATGTCCCCCTAAAAGATGGCAGTTTTGTGCATTTCTTTATTTGATCTCTTGTATGAGGATAAGGTAACTTAGTCCCTTGTCCTAATCTGTCTTTTCCCTACAGTAAGCGCATTAGGGTGGGACTCTGGCACCAAAAGCGAGGGGTTACACTTATGCGGAATAGTTAAAGGTTAACAATTCTGGACCGAAAAATGGTGGCTGTTAGGTTCAGTTCCAAGAGTTGGTTCTGCCTATTAGTTTAGAATGTCTCATCCTAGAGAAGGGGCAACTGATCACGGTGGCGTTTGTCCTGACTCACTGGGGCATCATTGCAAAATAGAAGTCTATAACTTAGGGTACTTGAAACTATTTTGCAAAACTGATTGGTTGAAAAGTGGTTTAGCAAAATCTAATAAAGTTTTGTTTGTATTTTCAACAACATTTTCAAATGGCAACAACCACCTTATCGTTGTTAAGCGCCGAAAAACTAATTAGCGATAATTTTTCAACATGGAAATACATGATCACGATGATCCTAATCATCGAGGATTTCATGTTTGCTCTCATGAAGGCTTGTCCTCCTATTTCAACTCCAAATGCCGCTCGAAATGTTCGAGAGGCATACGAGTGATGGACAAGGGCGAATGAGAAGTCTCGATCCTACATCTTGGCAAGTCTTTTTGAAGTCTTGGCCAAGAAACATGAGCCTATGGTCTTAGTGCGTGAGATCATGGAGTCCCTATGGGGGATGTTTGGACAACCGTATGAACAGCTTATGCATGAGACTTTTAAATACATATTCAACTCCAAAATGCAAGAAGGCACCTCTGTTTGTGAACATGTGCTAAACATGATGGTCCACTTCAACGTGGCGGAGTTGAATGGGTCTACCATCAATGAGGTCAGCCAGGTTAGCATAATCCTACATTCTTTGCCGGAGAGCTTCCTGCACTTTGTTAATAATGTGATTCTTAACAAAGTGAAGTATAACCTTACAACTCTCCTCAACGAGTTGCAGACATACCAATCTTTACTAAAAAGTAAGGAGAGGTAGAAGGGTGAGGCAAATGTTGCTTCATCCTCCAGGACGTTCCATAGAGGTTCGACCTCCAGAACGAAGTCTGCACCTTCCTCTTCTAACTTTGCAAAGGGGAAGAAGAAGAAGGGTGGTAAGGGAAAAGGGAAGACACCTGCTAACTCACCGCCTGTTGCCCCAAGGAGGCGTCTATAAGTTGCTAAGGGAAAGTGTTTCCATTGCAACCAAGATGGACGCTGGAAGAGGAACTGTCCTTGGTATCTGAAAGAGAAGAAAGCAGTCAAGGCCAAGGCCAAGGCCGATAAAGGTAAATGTGATTTACTTGTGCTTGAAAATTTTTTAGTGGAGAATGATGATTCTTCCTGGATAATTGATTCAGGTGCCATTAACCACATTTGTTCTTCTTTTCAGGGGATTAGATCTTGGCGACAGCTGAAGGCTGGTGAAATGACGATGCGAGTAGGCACCGGGCACGTCGTCTCAGTTGTGGCAGTGAGAGGACTCAGATTAGCTTATAGAATAGGTTTCTTATTTTAAATGATGTATATATTGTTCCTGAACTAAAAAGGAACCTAATTTCTATAAAGTATTTATTGCAATGTAAATACACTATTTCTTTTGATTTTAATAAAGCGTTTATTCATAAAGATGGTGTTTTTATTTGCACAACAAATCTGGAATCGAATTTATATGTGCTAAGGCTGTTAGCCATTAATTCCCTCTATAATACTGAAATGTTCAGAACTGTCGTAACTCAATCAAAACATCGATGAATTTCTCCAAAAGAAAATTCCCAACTTTGGCATCTACTTTAGGGCACATCAATCTCAATAGGATTGACAGATTGGTGAAGAATGGACTTCTAAGTGAGTTAGAAGAAAATTCTTTGCCAGCGTCGAATCTTGCCTTGAGAGTAAGATGACTAAACGACCTTTTACTAGAAAAGGTTCTAGAGCCAAG
Organism: Benincasa hispida; assembly: GCF_027475165.1. NCBI lineage: Eukaryota > Viridiplantae > Streptophyta > Magnoliopsida > Cucurbitales > Cucurbitaceae > Benincasa > Benincasa hispida. Next base: position 8,709,478 of record NC_143482.1, on the reverse strand, counting down.
GAGCCTCTTGAATTAGTACATTCTGACCTTTGTGGTCCTATGAATGTGCGAGCCCGAGGTGGCTACGAGTATTTTATCAGTTTTACTGATGATTACTCCAGGTACGGGTATGTTTATCTTATGCAACGGAAATCTGAATCCTTTGAAAAGTTCAAAGAGTTCAAGGATGAAGTTGAAAATACATTGGATAGATGGATTAAAACACTTCGATCAGATCGAGGTGGAGAGTTTTTGGACTCAGCATTCTAGGACTATTTGATAGAACATGGAATCGTTTCCCAACTTTTAGCACTGGGTACACCTCAGTAGAATGGTGTAGTAGAGAGGAGAAATAATACCTTGTTAGACATGGTTCGCTCGATAATGAGTTACGCTTGCTTACCGGGCTCGTTTTGGGGTTTCGCAGTGGAGACTGCGGTGTACATACTCAACTGTGTTCCCTTCTAGAGTGTTGCAAGAACACCTATGGAGTTGTGGAACGGGCATAAAGCTAGTTTACGTCACTTCCGCATTTGGGGTTGCCCTGCACATGTGCTTGAGGCTAATCCCAAGAAGTTGGAACCACAGTCGAGGTTATGCTTTTTTGTAGGCTACCCCAAAGGTACACGAGGGGGTTATTTTTATGATCCAACAGAAAATAGGGTGTTTGTTTCAACAAATGCTACTTTCCTAGAGGAGTAAGGGAGCACAGTCCATGAAGCAAAGTCGTGTTACATTAACTTTCCAATGAAACTACTTAAACTTCAACAAGAGTTGTTGAAGAGCCTACTACATCAACAAGAGTTGTTGATGGGAGTTCATCCAGTAGGTCAGTTCTACCTCAAGTGTTGAGAGAACCTTGACGTAGTGGGATGGTTGCGAACCCACCCGTTCACTATCTGGGTTTCACAGAAATTTTTGCTATGGTAGTAGATGGTGACATTGAGGATCCGTTGTCTTATAAGAAGGCAATAGAGGATGTTGACCAGGAGAAATGGGTCAAGGCCATGGATCTCGAGATGGAGTCGATGCATTTCAACTCAGTATGGGATTTTGTAGATCAGCCTGATGGGGTTCGCCCTATAGGTTGTATATTGATCTACAAGCGCAAACGGGGTGTTGATGGGAAGGTACAGACCTTCAAGGTTTAACTTGTGACAAAGGGTTATACCCAGGTAGAGGGAGTCGACTATGAGGAGACTTTCTCGCCTGTTGCCATGTTAAAGTCGATCCGCATCCTCCTATCCATTGCAGTTTATTATAATTATGAGATCTGAAAAATGGACGTCAAGACGACCTTTCTGAATGGCAATCTTGAGGAGACCATTTATATGGTGCAGCCCGAGGGATTCATAGCCCAAGGTTAAGAGAAAAAGGTTTGCAAACTGAATCGGTCCATTTATGGACTGAAACAGGCGTCTCGATCTTGGAACATACGGTTTGATACTGCAATCAAGTCGTATGGCTTAGACCAAAACGTTGATGAACCTTGTGTCTACAAGAAGATCATCAATGCTTCAGTAGTCTACTTAGTGTTGTATATAGACGATATCCTACTCATTGGGAATGATGTAGGTCTATTGACTGCAGTTAAGAACTGGCTAGCAACCCAATTCCAAATGAAAGATTTGGGAGAGGCTCAGTTTGTTCTAGGTATACAGATCTTTCAGGATCGTAAGAACAAAGTGCTAGCACTATCTCAGGCATCGTACATTAACAAGATGTTGCTCAAATACTCGATGTAGGACTCCAAGAGGGGCCTACTACCGTTCAGGCATGGAGTCATTTTATCTAAGAAAATGTGTCCTAAGACGCCTCAAGAGGTTGAGGAGATAAGATGGGTCCCATATGCGTCTGTCGTTGGTAGTTTGATGTACGTGATACTCTGTACTCGTCTAGACATATGCTACACTGTGGGCATAGTCAGTAGGTATCAGTCTAACCTAGGCCAGGGTCACTGGACCGCAGTGAAGAACATCCTCAAGTATCCTCCGAGAACGAGGGACTACATGCTCATGTATGGTTCGAGGGATTTGATCCTTACAGGATACACGGATTCTGACTTTCAGACTGATAAGGACTCTCGCAAGTCCACATCAGGGTCAGTCTTTACTCTTAACGGAGGAGCTATAGTGTGGCGTAGCACTAAGCAGGGGTGCATTGCCGACTCCACTATTGAGGTCGAGTACGTAGCGGTTTGCAAAGCTGCTAAGGAGGCCGTCTGGCTCAGGAAGTTCTTGACAGACCTGGAAGTTTTTTCAGATATGTCTAGGCCCATTACTCTCTACTGTGATAATAGTGGGGCAATAGTGAACTCCAAGGAGCCAAGGAGTCACCGGTGTGGCAAACGCATAGAGCGGAAATATCATCTGATCCGTGAGATAGTGCATCGAGGGGACGTGATCGTCACACAGATCGCTTCGAAACACAATGTTGCTGACCCGTTTATGAAGTCTCTCACGGCTACAGTGTTTGAGAGTCACCTATGGAGCATGGGTCTACAGCATCGCCCACAGCTAGACTAGGACAAGTGGCAGATTTTTTTGTATTGGGCTTTTATGCCCTAGTTTATTGTTTTGTACTAAGTTTTTTTGTACACTTCACTTCGCTTTAGGACAAGTGGGATATTGTTGGGGTTGATGCCCTAAAGTCTCGTGTCCTGTAGTTTGTAAACAATATGTATGTACATTTGTGTTGTTAATATATGATATTTAAGTTAATATATGATATTTACTTCACATCTTGTATTTTGCTCGGTTAATTGTTTTATTTGCTTTACCACAAACCAATAAACATAAAATCCCTGGTTATCTGTATGTGACTCAAGCATGTATGTAGTGACATAGAAGTGGATCATGTCTTGAGTGATAACCAAAATGGTTTGTAGTAAATGGATAAAGGAGGGAAACCTTATCCTGGTAATGCTACGGATGCGACCCGCTTTGTGGAATGGTCACAAGTGTTGTGACTTATCACAGATGGTCTGATTCTGATCATTCCTGTTGGGGACATGCGAGCGGGGGTGTCCTATACAAAGAGTTTGTATAAGACCTGACCACGAAGTGTTAACGTCTCGTTATATAACACTGTTCATGACAGAGACTTCACTTCACTAGGATGACCATAGGTAACATGACTTCAATCTTGAGTGAGTTGGGAACTCCTGCCATTGAGGGCGGTCTTTTGATTTGTATGGATGCGAGTGACCAGGTCACCGATTCAAACCTACCATTTTGGGGATTCGTGGGATTTGGGAGCTAGGAACTCAGGTACACAAGATGGAATTCACTCCTTCCCCGAGGCAGGGGTAAGTAGATAGATAGCTCCCTTAAGGGCTGATACCGGGGCTTGAACGATGTGGCACCACATACCTTCTCTTGGCCCGAGAGGTGTTCACACATAGTTGGACTATGTTTTATTGTTCATTAGAGGAATCAGTGGTACTTAAGGAGTGAGATGTAATTATAAGGGAAAAAGGATAAATTGGCCCAACTGTACTTACGAGCATCTGTGAAGGTTTATCGTACACATATTTGTTATATCTGATGGACACAAAAATATATCTGTGGTAAGAAGAGTTCAGTTGTTGGTCTTTAGTGGAATCACTGACAGTTAACGGATGGTGGATCCCGTGGCTAAAGAGTTTAGTCAGCTATTCATGTACCGTTGAAGCTTCGAGCCACAGGTCCATTAGGTCCCCTGGGTAGCTTGGATAAAGTCGAGAACCAGTATTTGGGTTAATTTGAAATGTTCAAATTGACAAGAGGAAGTTCAATTATATATGATATAATTGGACTGGTTAATTATATATGATATAATTGCCTAAATGTATGAGATACATTATTTTGGAGGAAATCAAATATAAATATGATTTATATCAAGTAAAGGAGAAAATGCTATAGTAGATATGTGATATCAAACAATAGGATATAAATATAATATGATTATATTTATTAATTAATTAATTGATTAATTATATGATAATTAATCCATTTTTTCCACGTTCAGATGTGGGTAGTGGGCAACATTGGTTATGGTAACCGACGGGTTAAAAATGAAAATAGTTTTTCATTTTGCATCGTGCATTCAATATTTTCAATCGCCCAAAAAATTTCGTGAAACGATCGCCCGAGAGCCTATACGATATTTGCTTCTCCGTCTAAATGATCATCTACCTCACGATTTATCTAAATGATCGTATACGTTTTTCCTAAGCAAAAGGAAACTAATGGACAAAATTAACCAATAGTAATTTTATGCCTTTACCAAATCAGAAGAGAGAAATGCTTGGAAATATAAAAGTCAGGGATAAAACCCTAGAAGTATGTAATGTAAGTATGATCTTGTAAACAAACCTTGTCTATTAATGAAGCTAAGAGATGTTGTGACTCTTTGTACATGTGTTAGAAGTGGTAGTTAAATTTTGAGGATGACATTTCTTAAGGGCGTTGGATTTGTGATACCCTCATCTTGACAATGATTCCCTTAAAAACTTGGCATTGGCTTGGAGTGCTGATGACGGGAAATTAGAAGTCAATTTTACTTGACAACTAAAATCCCTTAGATGCAGTATGCGATGCATGTTCTTAAGATATGCGTTGTTAGTTATGCGTCGATGGTCATGCGTTGGAATGAATATGCGCCAAAAAATGTATGTGATGACCATGCGTCCTGTCACAAGTTTTCTTGTGCTCACGCCAAGTATAACATGAACGCAAGTTTCTCAGGTAATTCGAGGTCGAACACAGAGACTTGTAGCTATATGTATGCGGTGATGTGCATGTGGCAGTTAAATAAAAAAATGTTGAAGGGGTTGCTAAGTTAATCCTACTCCTACTCCTATCTAACAGACAACACAATGAGAATATGCATGAGAGGTAGAGATACAACAACACTTGACATGAAATAAATGAATGGAAAAATAGATAAAATGTGGAGATGCTTTCGTTGCAACCCTTAAGAATGACCGCAAGGACAACCTTAGTCAACGCAAACCATGCAATCATGCTACACACACGTGAACCTCACTCTAGGACGTATGCGGTGTATCTGCGATATTGCTGAGAAGCTTATGCCTACCTAGACCTCCATAACCAGCTCACTAGCTCTCGCCGCATGAGCCTGGTTGCCGCATAACCCCTTATCCTACTTCCTGGATGCATGCAAATCCAATCTGTAGGGTGCATACGCTGTGTGAAGCAAACAAAGCTTATCTCTAAGATCCCCATTCTTTCCTATGCATTCCAATCCGCTCTCTCAAGTCTTAGATTTGGGTTTTAGAATACTCTCTCGAGTATGCCTAAATGATGAATGATGCACCCATAGGACAAGGTAACCACATGAATTTGGTTGACGCAACATTATTCCTATCTCTAGTGAACAATGCATACATTGCTTAATGCGACCAACCACTTACCCTCTCGGCAATTGGTTGTTGCTGACTTTACTCATAGATAAGCAATGCATTAGCCTATAGACAGGTGTTGCCGCAGCTTCATACTAAGCAAATAAGGTTACTCACACACTCACGCAATGCACACCTCTCGCCGGGTTGCTACATGCTTCATATCCCTAATCCACATGACTAAGTATGCAATACCCAAGCAATCCCACTAAGTGTTGCAATGAAAGTAAAGATGCTAAGCAAAGAAGATGGAGATGGAGTCGAAGAAAATAGAGAAATGCATTGAAAAACAATTTGTATAATTCCTTAATCACAAAATGTCATACGATACAATATAAGAAAAGAAAGAAAATGAAATGATTGGTTGCAAGCAAATACTTGCTTCCAATAGATGAGCGTCAAGGGTGCCAGTGGTGTCATGGATGGGCGGTGGAGCTGACTCTCTCGAGATCTAGCTCCGGTCGTCACTCGGAATGGATGCAGGAGGTGAAGAACTCTTAGCGTCTTCTCATGCATTTGTCTGGATCGCAAGGATCCGCCCTAAGCGAACCTCAGGCGAAAACCTTGGATAACATGGATTTCTGCTCATCGGCTTCTATTTATAGAGCTTGGGTCACTGACAGCATTAATTGGACTGCTCTGGGTCTGATGTTCGACATGTTAGTCCTTTTTGAACCTCTGCCACTAACAGCGTGGTAGGTGAAATGTCAGCATCATCTTTTGGTTTTTCTCGAGGTAGATGTGTTGATGCGTTCATTCCACCAACCTTGCGTTGATCCCATTAGTATGCGTTGTCGTGTAGCCGCAATCATTTAATGATTGCGTTCGCTTAATACTACAACTCTACACGATGACCACAATCGCTTGACGAGCACAACTCCCATGCGATAGACGCGTACGGCTGATTACCACAACATCCATGCATTGATCGATGCATTTGCCTTTGCGATGGAGAATTTCTCTGTATGCGGTCGTCTATATGGTGGTTCGGTTTCCACGTTTGCACCATTTCCTTTTTTAGCTACAAAAATAAAACATTGAACGCATAATAACGTAAAATAACAGGTTAGCTGAGATTCAACATGCTGATCGACGCAAGCTCATTTTCTCGTGAATTCCTAACATGATTGACACATATTCTACCTAACAACCTTCAAAATTCTAAGTAAAAGGCCTAAGATGACATGCATTTCTGCATGTCATCAAGTGCCAACTTTGGAAGGAAAAATTTGGCTAAGTCTGTAAACTATGCCTTCAAAGAAGAAAACTTACTAAGTGTTGGAGGTATAGTAGTTGGGAGTCAAAATTTGACTAAATGTCCAAGTTATGCTAGGAGAATAAGAGTAGGATTAATAGCATAGGAGAGGAGGAAGGTCACAGACGCACAACAGCATAGTGAGCGCACCCTAACGGGAGGCCTGGACAAACTTGGATGTTTAAGTGATGTGGGAAGCTAAGCTATGAGTCATGAGAACTATGCTTGTTCCCTATGGAATGCCAATGCAAAAATGATATGCGATATCTTAATCACGCTAACCAATGATATATGCTATGTTACAGAGCTTACTGTAAAATGCCAATTGGTGCGTTCATATAGTTTATGCGTGTCACAAGTTTTCTCGCGATGAAGCCAAGTATAATTGCACCACGAGTTTCTCAGAATGATCCAAGGTCGAACGCAGGGATTTGTGATGTTTGTGCGAAAAGGAAGTGATATATGCGACCGTAAACAAATTAAGATTGTGAAATGCTAGGGAGTAAAGTGCGATGATAAATGAACAAACAGGTAAATAAGGTTGAAATTGTGCAAGGTGTGCATGAGTGAATGTGATGGCAAGTCTTGTGGATAGAAACACAGAGTGAAACGGGTTAAGGGAAAAGATTATCGCAAGTTTTTCAATCTTGTTGAGGATGAAACTAAGGTTATGTCTTCCCTTGGCTTACACCTCTCAGTGATCGCCTGCATCATCATATTTATATGTTGATCAGAGACAAACGTTTCCAAACACAAGGTTGTTTCCATCTCTAGAAATACTTCTTGCTTTAGTTAACATATTCTATCAACCTTCTTTCGAGAGGTGGATTAACATCTTCATTTCTGCTTTTGTAGGTGAAAATGCCATTGAGCATACGTTAAATAAACTTAGCTGACTTTTTCAACATGGATTGGCTTACTCGCTCAATCCTTCCCCCACACCCTAGAGGTTTAGTGACTCATGGTGAAAGAAATGAAGGATGAATGCATAATGGTGAACAGAGAGATGAAGATGAACATGATAGTGATATTAATTGGTAAAGATAAAGCGTTTGTTACAGAGATATGAATGAAAGACAGAAAATGAACAACAAACGATGAACAGAAAGTAAGAACAGTCGAGAGTTGCATGTCAATGTCTTGGCACGGATCTCGATCGAAGCTGCTTGCTTGCCGGCGCGATGGATGAGTGGAGGAATGAGGTGCAGAACTTTCTTCGCAGGAGAGTTCTTGGGAGAAGAGTGTTCTTTGCACAAAACTTCTTTTTTCTATTTTCTCTTTTCTTTTTCATCTCTTTTTTCGTGTGTTCTCCTTATGCTGAGCGTTGCTATTTATAGATTTTAGCACCTCTTGCGTTAGTGGTCCCACTCTGAAAAGTTATTTTTTCCTGTCACGGCTGGTGGGAATGTCTGCTCTGCTCCACGTTCATTTGTCAGGCCGTACATCAGAAAAAGTCGTATGATTTCAGAAATCCCCAAGAATGTGTTGATATTTTTGTCCATGAGCAATCGTCGCATGTGGTGATACTTGTCACCTGCAAAACAAAGGTTTGAACATCCTTTTTGCCATTGCAATGCGGTCATCGGGTATGTTTGCAATACTTTTACAATCTTTGCATTTCTAAGCCAATTTTACTATGTTCGACGCAATTTTTCCTTCCTATTGCCACATATTCTAAGTAAGATGATATAAATAACTTGTATTTCTACAAGTTATCAATGCTACAAACAAAAAGGGGCAAAAGCATGATGGTCGCATAGGGAACACTCATTGACGCATAGGAAGCCTTGTTGAATGCATAGCACAAGCATGCGTTGAACTTGGAGGGAGTATGCGACCAAAGATTTACAAAAAGAAAGATTTAGTTTCCTAAAAAAAAGGCTCACCACTCATTGAGCTTCTAGCTCACGTTTTTCCATGTTTTATTCCACCCCCAGGTAGCAGAAGAAGATGTTCTAGAAGTGCCACTTTAGGTTAGAACTACCACACTAGCAGAGTAAAACTTTAGATCCTGCGACAATTGAAAGATATTATGAATCACAGATATGTTGTAAACCTAGTTAATATAGAGAGTTGTAATTAATCAATTTTAACTTTGAAATTAACAATCTGTGTTATAAGAATTATCTAGCAGACTAGGTTAAGTGGACAGTAGATAACACAAAAGGGTGGTGTTTACCGTCTTCATGCATCCTTTCAAGTTTGAGAGGTGATCTCGTAATGGGGTGTGATATTATAGCTCTTTTTGAGATCTATCAACTACATATCCACAAAACGAGTCAGAAAGTTGAGCATGGCTCATCATAGACTGAACCATGTCTAACAGGGTTCTATTTCTCCTTTCTGATACACCATTCTGTTGAGGTGTACTAGGGGTTGATAGTTGGGATGTTATTCCATGTTCTATCATATAGTTCTGGAATCTTAAGTTCATATACTCTCTACCACGATCAAATCTAATTGTTTTTATCTTTTCACCTAATAAGTTTTCAACCTCAGCCTTATACTCCTTGAACTTTTCAAGGGCTTCAAAGTTGTGTCGCATTAGGTAAAGATAGCCATATCTTAAATAATCATCTATGAAAGAGATGAAATATCCATACCCTCCTTTTGCTTTTACATTCATTGGACCATAAAGATCTGAATGTATAAGCTCGAAGGTCTCTTTGGCTCTATAACCTTTTCCAGTAAAAGGTCATTTTTTCATTTTGCCTTCAAGGTATGACTCACATATAGGTAAAGTTTTCTTTTAAACCATTTAGAAGTCCACTTTTTACCAATATCTTGATCCTATTGAGATTAATGTGACTTAATCTTAGATGCTAAAAGTGGGCAACTTTTTTAAGAGAAACTCTTGGTCTTTTAGTAGTTGTTTCGATTTTGAACATTTCAGTATTAAGAATAGCCTTTGTAACTAGCAACCACAGTACATACAAGTTACTTTCCCTTGAAGCCAAACCTGTATTCCATTCTTGAAAATAAACACTTTATTTTGAAAGAATGAAAGAGAATACTTTTGTTCAATCAAACAAGAAACATAAATTATATTCCTCTTGATATTAGGAACAACACATACGTTATCTAATAACATATATTGTTTCTTGTTTAAAAATAACTTGAGCTTGCATATAGCAACAATGGAATCGACCTCTCCAGTACCAACTCGAAGAGTCATCTCTCCTGCTTCAAATTCTCTCCAAGGATTAAAACCTTAAGAGAAAAAATAGACGTGGTTAATGGCCCCTTAATCAATTATCTAAGCAGAATCATCATTCTTCACTAAGCACGTTTCCAACATAAGAAAATCAGATTTATTGTCAATTAATTTCTTCCTTTTAAGGAGAGTAGTGGGATCAACTTCAAACCCCTTACCATAAACTCCAAGTTTAATCCCAAAGGTCAAACCTCTTTAATAAACTTCATTTGAGTTGGCAACATTTGCCCCTCTTTTAGTCCCTTACATTCAATATAGACTGGAGTTCATTTAGGGAGTTGACATCACTGGTTTCGTCAAAGTCAACCCCATTCAGCTTGAATTGTGAGAACTCTCCCCCAAATAATTCTTGCACTAATTGCATGGTCTGAAGTGTAGTGACCATGCTCTCAAATCTTTTAACTAAGACATCAGGTATGCTCGTCAAAATATTAACTTGGGCCTTATCATTGGCCTTCGTTCACTTTTCATATGCATCACGAACACTTCATGTTGCATCAAGGGTTACGACTGGAGGATATTCCTCAGTCAACACAAAATTAAGGTCGTCAACCACGAAAATAGTTTTAAGTGAATCTTTCCAAGTTGTAT